>NW_015175409.1:357237-394064 GCF_001447785.1 Gekko japonicus
AGGAATGTACAAATGTATATACATATATTCATTTTCTTTCATTTTCATGCATGGTTGGGAAAACCATTTTTGTGTTGCTTATTTCCTTTGGCAAATTTCCTTTTCATTTGTTTCTTTCATGCAATTTGAGGCTATTTTGATACTACTCTTACATTTTATACCATTGATATGACATTTCTTCATCATTTACCTATTTTATGCCTTTGTATCTATTTGTATGCAATTGATATTAAATGGCATCCGTTTTAACTGCAATGTTTATATTGCACTTCATTAAAATGATCAGGTGAAAGAACACTTGTAGTTTCATCCTGAATGTGGAGAAACCATACAACAACGGGAGAAAACAAACCTCAACTTTCAAATTGAACCAGAGGCTGGATCCAGACAGCTTTTCCACTCAACGTTACCTAATTCCCTTCCTTGCTACAACCTCCATCCCATATGGCTTTTGTCCATGATCCCCAGTGTGATCTTTTGGACAGTCAAAGGGAACCACTCTCTCTCCTTTTCACCACCAGAAAAGCTGGTTGCAGCATCCCTACTCCTTAGGTGCATGCTTATAACCCAAAGTGGCTTATAGCGTTCTCCTCTCCTCCATTTTATCCTCACAACAACCTTGTGAGGTAGGTTAGTCTGAAAGAGTGTGACTGGCCCAAGGCCACCCAACAAGCTTCCATGGGATAAGTGAGGATTCAGACCTGGGTCTCCCAGACACTAGTTCAACACTCTTAACCACTGCACCACTCTGGTGCATAGTGAAACATATGATTCTATGCCCATGATTCACCAGGCCAAACCAGTAGACCACAGGTTCTGTGTGTAAAATAAATTGTTCTCAGACAATTCATTCAGAAAGAATCCCACCCTATCCTTTCCCCAGAAATAAACACTTGTTGGGATTTCAAATTTTAAAACAGGATGATACATGTACACTGCCAGCTGTTCCAAGTACACTCAGTCGACACTGATTAAACTAACTGCCAGAATTGTTGCAAAAATTAAAAAATAACACCCCAAAATTAAATGCTACCAGGCTCTGAACCAATAGGTAATTTTCAGGTATAGCCAGGAAAGGATAATAGGTAGCTTTAGGAATTGCTGGAAACTCTATGGTTATCATTGTACCCCCAAACCTGATGCTTATTGGCCTGGCAACCATATGTTTGAAAAATGAGAACAGAATGGAGGATTTTTTTTCTGTGCTTTTCACAGTCTTCAGTGAAGCTCAGTGGCAACTTAGTGTCATGAACCTTCCCCCACCTCAGGAATTTTTCCTAGTCTAAAGGAAATGTCTTATACTGTGATTCTAAGCAGAGTTACACCTTTCTAAGCCCATTGCCTTCAATGGACTTGGGAGGTATATCTCTCTGCTTCGGAATGTAGCATGAACTCGTGTTAAACTAGGCCAGGTTGTCTGCTTTGATGAGCAACTTCCCAGCCTTGGCTTCAGCTCTCCACAGTTTTGCTTGAAAAGTGCCAAGGCAGCAATATGCCACGGCAAGATGGGTTCCTGTGATAGTGGATATTTTAATTGAAAGCACTAGATTTGGGTGGGAAGGAAGGAAGGAAGGAAGGAAGGAAGGAAGGAAGTGCTGTCCTAAGGTATTGTTAATATTGTTCTAGCCCTAGAAATGAGAATAATGACAAGAAATATGGTACAACTAAACTTCAGTGTCACTTCCCAGTAGTTTTCTGAGTTTTAAAAGCAACCAGCATTTCTGGGAAACTGATGACAGAATCAGAGCCTGTGGCTACAATCCAACATAGATGTAAGCATACATAAGCCCACTAAAATCAATGGACTTAATCACGTTAAACCTGTGTTGGATGGTAGCCATCTTCTGCTTTCTAATCAGACTGGCTGCCTCATGAGATAATAGGCTGGATCCCATGGATCTATTCCGCTAGCGGTGGTGTTTCCTGCCTACCCAAGGAGGCTTTATGCTCAGAGCCTGCTGAGCCAGGTGAAAGTTCCTTGGGCTGGAGAAAAACACAACAGAGGGTGAAATTTGTGGAATCTGACCCAATATAATAAAAAGGATGCATTTGTCAGTCTGCCATTCTGTCTGTCCATTTGTACATGAGGCAGGAAGAACTCATCAGAAAATAAAGCCAGCAGTCTCCAAATTGGCCCCAAGCTTCAGAAATAAACTTGAAGGGAACTGAAACATCTTGGCCCACATTATCATGAGAACCCCTTGCCCCCCATGCTATTTGCAATGGAAGTTAAGGTTCTTTGTTTGTGGCAGGCATAATTCATCATAAAACTGACCACCATCCAGTTTCAGGGTGATGATGAGACTTGCAGTGCCAAAAATGAGTTAAATTTAGGATTTTGTTGCCCCATTTTACATTTACTCAGCCTCATTTCCTAATTTGTTGCCTATTCACACAGTTTGGAGAGCTCCTTCTTCAGCACTTCCTACATCCTGATTCTCATCATCCTTAATTCAGTATTGTCTGAAACTTTTCCAAATTTACCTAAGAGAGTTGTAATTTCCTGGATAACCTCTGAAACTGTTTTTTTCTTCTTAAAAACAAGGTGCATATTTGCTATCTTCTAATCCTCTGGAAAGAAAGAAAGAAACATTGAGTATCAAATTGCATACTTTGTTGGAAGGTAAGTACTTTTGCATTTAAGTTCCTTGAGAATCCTCCAATGAACGACTTCATCTCATCTTCCCTTTATTTGACTCAGTTCTTCCCAAGACCCTTCCTAAAAATAGAGGCTTCAATGTGGGTAACTGCCCTGCATTTTCCTTAGTATTGAATGTTGTCAGTGCTAAAATTATATATGGCATAGATTCTAAGGAACACTAAAACACTAAAACGGACTAGTTGCTAGTCCGTGGTTCTCAGGACAGACACCAAACTACCATTGTCCAGCAGCAAATATCTCCCTATCTTTTGACAGCCCAGGGACACACAAAACAATATTCTTAATCCAAGTTTATAGGCACAAGTATGAACAGCCGTAACTCATCTTTGCCATCCAACGGAAGAGCATGATAATGGTCCTCGAGGCACTGAACCTGTAGCCAATAATAGTAATGGAAAGGAGAGCATGGGTGCCTCAAAGTCAACAGAAGCAGTTTTGAGTCACATGACAACAGGAAATAGTAAATCTACCTGATGAAGGGCAGCTGACCAAGGGAACACTCTCAAAATCATTTAAGGCAGGGTGTAAATTGCAACAACGTTCCAGCACTCTGTCATGTTCACAGCGAGGGTGGATGTGACATAAATGAGAAGCCCAGGTAATTGATCCATTAAATGCTGTCTACTGGAAAGCAGTTTTCCGCTCGCTAGGGAAATGATTGCTGTGAATCCTGCACAATGCTAATCAGAAAGTCCAGCAAGCAAACATTGGTGCTGGTGCTGTGCTGTCCTCCGGAGGATCACATCGTCGTATTCTCAGCACACCTGACAACCTGTGACAGGTACAGTTCAGGTTCCATATGGCTCAAGGAAAAAACCATAAGGAAAAATGTCTGTGTTCCTCTCATCATCTTGCAAAGGTGAACGTTTAAAAAAAAAAAGCCCTCTTCTCAGCAGGAAGTAAGTGGATAACCTTGTTAAATATAGCAGTGCATTGTCACAATGTATTCATGCTTTGCCCAGGAGCCTAGAGAAATAGATATGGTGTTCAGAACCTTACAACCAGAGTACATGATGGGCAATAGAACAGAGGATATGGGAAGGCATCATAGGTACAAACATTACAAACCAGAGTTTATGTATGCCACTATTGGGATGTTTAGGCCCTTTCTGCACTCTCCTTTTAATCCATGTTCTCTCCAGTGTTCTCCAAGCAATCCTGCACTAAAATCGAGTTCAACCTTCTTTTATTCAAGATTTCCCCCCCCCACTCTGCTTTACATTACCTCCCTTCAGTGGTCAGCCCGGTTTCAGCCTGCTGTTGCCCCAGGTTATTTTGATGCTGTTTTGCCCTGGACTTAAATTGCCTCGACCCAAACACTGAGAAAATCTGGAGTGGCAGGCAAATGTGGAAAGGACCTTAGTTAATAAAGCAGAGTTTTGCCCAGTCATAGAAGTGTGATAAAGGTAAAGGTTCCCTTGCTCGAAAGCCAGTCAAATCCGACTCTAGGGTTGCGGTGTTCATCTCCGTTTCAAAGCCGAATAGCCAGCGCTGTCCGAAGACGTTTCCGTGGTCATGTGGCCGGCATGACTAAACACCAAGGCGCACGGAACGCTGTTACCTTCCCACCGAAGTGGTCCCTATTTATCTACTTGCAATTTCTTGCTTTCGAACTGCTAGGTTGGCAGGAGCTGGAACTAGAGATGGGAGCTCACTCCATCATGCGGCACACTCGGGTCTCGAACTGCTGAACTACCGACCTTCCACAGCCTGCAGTTCAGCGTCTTAACCACTTGAGCCACCACAGCTCCAGAAGTGTGATACTGAGTGCAAGAAATAAATCTCTTAAGAAGTACATTGCAAAAGGTAAAAACTTACATTTATTCAAGTAGATCCAGTTCACATTCAGGTTGCAGTCAAAAGAAGGGAAAGAAGCCCAATCTAAAGAAGCCCTACCACAAATGGCCAGCTTGCCAGACATGCCGTGTGTGGGAGTATGAGTGCATTGCATCTACAGGAGAGATCTGCAGAGAAGGGGCTCCTGTTTCTTACAACAAATTCATATTGTCTTTAAACAGAGAAATGAAATAACATAAAAATAACATTTAATAATGGATTTATTAAGTGCATGTTTCCCCAAGCGCTCAAACCGGAAGCTTTTTTTTTAAAAAAAAAATAAAAACCCACAGAGCGGTCAGAGGGCTCTAATCGCAATCATTGCGAAAGATGGCTGTCCAGATGGGCGAAATCGTGCATTCCAAGCGCAACTGCCAGGAAAAATACTTGATTTTCCAGGGGGCAGGAAAACCCGGGAGCATTGCGGGAGTGAGCCCGCTTCGGCGCGGGAGGCGGATTCGCCTGTCTGATCAAACTTAAATGCGGGAGGGAACAGCAGCGAACCCCAATCAAAAGGACCGTGTGACCCAGGGGTCATTTCGTAGAAAAAGAGGTGCAGGAGCTCATTAGCATAACTCATTAGCATAACTTATTTGCATATGCCACGCGCCCTGGCATCACCGGAAGTGTGTCAGAAGGCAACACCCACCGCTCAGGCTCCACAGGACTGTTTTGGGTTGCTAGCTATTGGGGGGGGGATGTGCAGATCTGCCCTCACAGAGAAGGGAGAGCTTGTACCTGAAGGCGGGCTGGGGGGGAGCTCTGCAACTTACCTGGCTGCTCCTTGCTTCTTGTGGCCTGACTGAGGGCTGCTGGGAGCAGGGGGCGGGGCTTGTTGCATGTGTCCGCCCCCTGGGCTCCTTACTGCCAGAGCTCCACTCCTGTGCGCTCCTGCAGGAAATGACCCCTGGTGTGACCACACCCAAAGTCTTTTGGTATTAGAAGTTTTACTTAGCATTGAAGATGGTCACACAAGCTCAAGCTGTAGCCATGTTTAGCTGTGTAGTAAGATTTTTTAAAAAGGACACAATTCTGAATCATCTTTTGTCTCACCCAGTGCTACAGTATGATCATCAGAGCTATGTTAACTGTGGGTTTGGTTTTTTAAAAATAACACTGGTCTGTGGCACTGATATCTATGCAGGAAAGACTATTACAAGGAACATATTTTTCTCCATAAAAGTATGCTGTTATGTTTATACAACTGAGCTATTTCCATTCTATTTATAATTGGCTCTGTAACTGCTCTTGTATAAACAATACTTGTATTTATGTAGAATCTAATCACTATTGTCTCTCTGCCCACTCATCCACCCCCATTAAATGGAGCTCAGAAAACATTACATTAATTAAATCAACAAAACGTTATCAAGCTATATTAAGTTTTTTAAGGGGCAGAATAACAATGCAACTGCTAGAAAATGGGTCAGTAACAGTCAGGTTAAGGGCCACATTTGGTCACCTGAGAGCTGCCATCTGCCCTTCCTTCAGTGTCCAAACTAGAGACAAAAAGGAAGAGGAAGTGTAAGTAACTTGTGCTGCTTCTTTCTATGTCAGGTGGGAAATATGCAAGATAATCAGTTCCCACATCACAAGGCAGTATTTTTGGTACCTTTCTCCTTTCAACAGAGAAGGCACCAGACTTTTGATGTCAATGCCCCTGTTAGCTGCCCTGAGCCTCCCTTGGTGGGGAGGGGAGGGTATAAATCAAATCAAATCAATAAACTACTAGGTGGGCTGAGCACCCATTTGCTCCCCTGCCAATCACAGGGATGGTAGAATGGGGTAGTGAAGCCCTGCACATCTCTCTGTACCAGCCTTTTTGCTGGAAAAAGTGCCCCGTCCTTCTTTCCATTTAGGTACTGGTCACTGAACTGCAGACGCTGAACTGCAGGCTGTGGAAGGTCAGTAGTGCAGCAGTTCGAGACCCGAGTGTGCCGCATGATGGAGTGAGCTCCCATCTCTAGTTCCAGCTCCTGCCAACCTAGCAGTTCGAAAGCAAGAAATTGCAAGTAGATAAATAGGGACCACTTCGGTGGGAAGGTAACAGCGTTCCATGCGCCTTGGTGTTTAGTCATGCTGGCCACATGACCACGGAAACGTCTTCGGACAGCACTGGCTCTTTGGCTTTGAAACAGAGATGAGCACCGCAACCCTAGAGTCGGATTCGACTGGCTTTCGAGCAAGGGAACCTTTACCTTTACCTTACTGGTCACTTCAGAGATTATTATTTTTTGTGAGGGTCAATTTGTAGTTAGCTATGGAATAAGCCTTTTTCACTTGCTTCATAAAATCTGGGCGGAGGAGGGTTTTTTTAAAAAAAAAGATAATTAAATAGGTCATTTCAAAGGGGACTGATAAGACTTTGACTAAGATGGCATGTTTATGGTGATCTTATCAGCAAGCACCCTGACATATCCTAGGACAGGGAGAGGTAACCCAATCAGATGCTTCAGGCCAACCAGCTCAGGAACCTAGGATCCTCATATTGGATGTCAGTGTCTGAATGCTCGTGCTAATGCAGGACTGCCAGGCCCCCACTGGGTTATAAATCCAAAAAGCTGGGAAACCTAGCATCACAAAGATTTTTTAAAAAGCAAATGCGCTAGGAAAAACACCATCAAAAATGCCAAAATATATAAACTCTATTTAACAGTTATAAAGTTGGTGGTGCCACAACATCAAAATAAGTGCATACTAATACTATAAACAAGGCATAGAGTACAATGTTTCCTCCTTCAAAGATAAATATAAGTCCAAACAGTCTGTTCTGCTCAGTAGGAGGAATCCATATTTTCAAAACATTTTTCAAAAACAGCCTTCACAAAGACGCCCATTCCAGATAATTAAAAGAGATGTTTCCATCAGCTTCTTCAGTTTGCCGACTGTGTAGTTGGAACCCGATTTCAACAATTTCTCCTGACAACAAGGTTAATAGTGTGAAGAGCGAATTGTAAGATCCCCAGTCCTTAGCTCCTGTTTCCCACCACTGCTCCAAGTGGCAAAGAAATAATCATATTTAAATAGCTGACAGGCCAAAGGCACAATGTCATTTCTGGGGAATTCCCAGAAGTTATGTCTGTCCTCTCTAGGAATCACAAGCAACTCCATGGTTTTACCATAGAGTTTCCAGCAATTTCTATAGAAGTGTGACAACATGCCCCCCATATCTCCACACCCCAGTCTCCCAGTGGTTGCCAGGCAACCCTATGCTGATGGAACTAGACCAGTGGTCTTGATGAGTAGCCCCTCTCTTGGCCGGCTGGGGTAAGCAAGGAATGGCTGTGTTATCAGTCTGGGTCTGATTGGGATTGTCCAAATACTGATGGACTCACCAGGTAGCCCCTTTGGTTGTCTATAGTCATGCAGGTAAAAAATTGTACCTATTGCCACTCAGCCATCAAAATTAATAAAGCCTTAATTTAATCCAGTTCTGGTGCTTTTGTCTTCTTTTGGGGGGATGACAGAGTAATCCTCTTCATACATAACCACAAGGGTATCAGTCATTCACACTATTCCTGTAGCATAAGAAAAAAAATCCATGTGTTAAAGAGAAATGATGGAAGCATGGCATGAGGTTTTTAAGATCTTCCCCCCAAGTTTATTCACTAGAGCAAAGAGTCAACATCCTGCATTTGTCTAAGATGAATATTGATTGGAAAATAAGAACAGCAATCAGATTTCTGCTCTGCAGTGGAACTTCTTTACTGTTACAGCCTTAGGAAGCTAGACCATTAACATGAGAAACTCAGAAGCTATCCAGCGGAGTGAGGTTTTGATGCCAGTAAAGAGCCCTTTCTGTACCATTTATGAATGGTTGATTAACTTCTTCAATAATGATTCTTGTGAGGACATGAAATACTGTCAGAGCAACCTTAAGCAAAGTTATTCTGTGAATTTAAACAGATCATGAGAGGGAGGGCAGGAAGGGATGAACCAGTGCTCAGCTTTTGTGGCCCTTTCTAAAATACCCAGGGCAATGCCAATAACCACTTTGGGTCAGGAAGAAGGAGCCAGGCCAGATTGGCCAGGGATCCTGGAGGCTTTTTGCCTTCTTCTGGGCATACAGCAGGGGAGTGTGTGTGTGAGGGGCAGCACTTGTGAATTTCCTGATTTGTGCAGTGGTTTGGAGTATATGAGCCTTGAGGTCCCTTCCAGTTCTATGTTTCTAGACTCTTCTAAAGCCACTTAAATCAATGGACTTAGATGGGTGCAACTCCACTTAGGATTTACCTGCATATTACTTATCTCTTGTCTACTTATGCCATATAGATAGATGATAGATAGATAGATAGATAGATAGATAGATAGATGATAGATAGATGATTGATAGATAGATGATAGATAGATAGATGACAGATAATTCTTCAAGATAATGTGATTTTTTTCATTTTGAGGAGCTGTATTGCCTCCTGCAGGACAAATGGCCAGTATCCCCACCATTATTTGCCAACTACTTCAGTCAATTCCCCTTTACAATTTTTACCCCAACATGAGAACTCAAAAAAGTAATTCACTGTTAAACATTAAAAAAATAATTCTCAGAGAAACCCAGCAATCCTGAGCAAAAGAGAGCAGTCACGAAATCTACAAGCATGCTATAAAACAACAAATATTCCCCTCCACCACCACTCTCCTAAATACAGTTAAAGAAATAATTCATACCCAAATGCCCAACCTTTATCAGAGGTCAGGTATCATCCACAAGCTCATAAATCCCAGATTTGTAAATTGGAAAATTTGCTACAGGTCAGTTTTCAAGAGCAGGAATACCAAAATCCATTAAGAGATTTAGCAAACTTTCAATTGTGCAACTTTCAATTTGGCTTTTCAGTATGATGAATTTCCCAGTGAGTTACCAGAAAGGAAGGAACAGCCAAACTAGTTCTTTTGCAGCCTGTTCTTAAACTGTATAAGCTTATATGATGATAAATCCAGATGATGTGATGTATCTTGTAGAAACTTAGAGTTGTAAGGAAACAGAAAGTGATTTCCCCCCATTCTCTCCATTCTGTGTTCAGGGCTATTGGAGAGAAAAAAAATAAAGTAAAAATAAAGGCTTAGCGGTACAAAAAGGAAGCCCCCCCCAAATTATTCCATAAAGTCTGTGAGGACCCCACCCCCTCCTCCAGCCAAGACCCTTTCGAATTATGGTGCTGGAGAAGACTCTTGAGGGTCCCTTGGACTGCAAGGAGATCAAATCAGTCAATCCTAAAAAAAAAATCGACCCTGACTGTTCCCTGGAAGGCCAGATAATGAAACTGAAGCTCAAAGAATTTGGCCACCAAATGAGAAGGGAGCACTCCCTGGAGAAGACCCTGATGCTGGGAAAGATTGAAGGAAAAAGAAGAAGGGGACGGCAAAGGATGAGATGGTTAGACAGTGTCACCAATGCAAGAGACATGAAATTCAGCAAGCTCTAGAGGACGATGGAGGATGGGAGGGCCTGGCGTGATGTGGCCCATGGGGTCGCGATGAGTTGGACTCAACTGTGCAACTGATCAACAACAACCTCTTATTTTGGACTTAGTTGTTTTAATAGGCCCTCCCTTTTACAACCTAAGTGCCAAAGGGATCTGAAGCATAGGGAGTCTCAAAAAGGCACCTGGGTTCTGCCATGATATTGGAAATTGCCAGGGACAGGAGACGAGGAGTGTGCTGGCAGCACAAACTAATTGAGTGCAATCTCCCCCTCCAGCTCAGAGTTCTCAATAATAAAAGGCTTTTCAACATACTCCTTGCTTAGCCAGCTCCTTGCTCTGCTCCTTGGATCTCTCCAAACCACAAGCCCAGGAACTCAGGCTGTGTGTCCCTCCCCTGTTTCCTCCCCTTTCCTTTTTATCAAGTGTGTGTGCATGTGCATATGCAATTACTCAGGGGATTAGTTTTCAGATGCTTAGTGTAGGTTCTTTACATTTGTACTTCTTTTATTTTATTTTGTATACAATATAATTGTTTGTGTTAAAAATCACTCCCAACCACCCAGAAACCTTTAAAAACATCGGTGTCTTTAAAAACTGCTCCCCAGCATTTCCCCAGAGGGAATAATGGACCTGAAAAATTTGGAAATCTGGGAGAAAAACCCGAATCTGAATAGCATACCAGTATTTTGAATTTGGGAATATCAGGAATACTGATATTTTTCAAGTCCAGTATACCCAAAAGAAAAAACCCAATGATTTTTCCCCACATCCCTATTAGTAAAGGTAAAGGTTTCCCTTGCTCAAAAGCCAGTTGAATCTGACTCTAGGGGGTGGTGCTCATCTCCGTTGCCAAGCTGAAGAGCCAGCGCTGCCTGAAAACTTCCCCTTGGTCATGTGGCTGGCATGACTAAATGCCGAGGTGCACAGAACGCTGTTGTCTTCCTGTCGAGCCCTTGCTCTGGCCGCGGGGTGGCGGGGTGGCGTGTGGCGTGTGAGGTCCCAGGCGGGGTGGCGGGGTGGCGTGTGAGGTCCCAGGCGGACGGGCGATCCTGGAGGCAGGTGAGCGTATAATGCGTCGGAGAGAGAGAGGCCTCAGACCGGCAGGGGACGGGGCTAACAGAACCCCAGGTGTCCCTGTGCCCACACGCTGCGATACACCTCTGGTGATTCACTTCTCTCTCTGCTTTCTGCAATCATCACCGTGCCACATCCTCCCCGGCCCTCTCCTCTGTCTGCCTTTTATTTAGTTCGCCTTACACCCGGGACCGCCCCTCCAGCCCCTTTTCCAGGCCCCTTCCCTCCTTATAATGGGGAACACTGACAGGGCGTTCCCCGGATGTCAGTTGGGACGCCGCTGGCGGTCTCGGCGGCCCAGGGGCCACGCCGCCGATGCTGAGTTGCTGCTCCCGCCTAATGGTGTCGCTTCCCGGCCTGCCCCCAGCTCCGACCCACCTCTCCTCCCCGCAGCTGCCCCTTGGGCCTCGGGGCTTTGCCCTGGCGTGACCGGGGCTCAACTCTTTTCTCGTTGGTGGGTCGAGCACCTGTCCCTTGGCTGGACGACCTTCCCCAGGTAAGCCGGCTCGTGGAGGGGAGGGCATTGGGGCCTCTCGAGTCCACTGCTGTGCCGGGGGTTCCGGGCCCCGGGCTCCGGGGACGGGACACTTCCCACCAAAGTGGTACCTATTTATCTACTTGCAATTTCTTGCTTTCGAACTGCTAGGTTGGCAAGAACTGGTGCCAGAGATGGGAGCTCACTCCATCATGTGGCACTAGGGGCTTGAACTGCCGAACTACAGACCTTCCGGTCTGCAGCTCAGCATCTTAACCTCTAAGCCACCGTGGCCCAATACCCCTACTAGGCAGTAATAATTCAAGTTGCTATAGCAGGCAGGGTAATTGGCAAGCACCATCAGCAATCTAAGGATCTTCCTCTCCCAAAATGACCAGCCCAGAGATAGGAGTTCAGAAATTAACTGCTCCTAATCACTTCTACCCTCGTCACAATCTAAGAAAGTTTACTTAAGCCCCAGTACCTTGTGGCTGCCTTACAACATCTACTACAATTGATTGTCATTCAACAATTATTGTATTGAATACTGTTGACACAGTTCTTTTTCTAAATGCTAAAAGTGATACAAAATAACTATCTAAATAGCTATCAGAAATAACTATTATTATTCTTACAACACTTCTGCAGGGTAGTATCCCTGTGTTTAAGGTATGAGAGAATGGGGTTAAAAAAGCATGGGTTGCCAGATGTGTCCATGTGATCGTGCCCTCAAAATCCACCCAACATTCGTGGGTATCACGTAGCAAATGCTGCATGTGATCGGGGTCTAAGTCTATTAAACACTCTGTATCATTACACAGCACTATGATATGTAAAAAAAACCAACCCAAACCTGATAATACTGCATCAAACCAGTGGAAGATCAGACAGTCGTCTGCTTCCCCTATAGGGACAGTAAGGTAACTGCATTCTCAAACTTCATGATCAGATTTCTCCTTACCACCTCCAGTCACAGTAGTTCCACTTAATACCATGTTTAAGTCCAAATCTCTTCCTCTGTCACAGAAGTGTTCTTTGGCTGACAGCTGTAGTAACTCTTCATTTCTTGAGGAATGCGGTTTCTTCATTTCTTGAGGAAGAGGTTTCTCTAATCTTACAAGCTCAATGAGTTGGCCAGTTTTTCTCCTCTCTTTTTCACCCTTCCTTCAGATATTGCTTCAGATAGCTGTCAAATACCCTTTGTAAGGTCTGAAAGTATATAACATTTGTTGAGACCCTACCAAACAGTTCTTCGAAGATTTGAACATCATTGAATTGGAAATGACACACTTGAGACGTGAAATACAGAACAGTCACAGTTTTGGTGCTGTTTTACAGATGTAAGGTGTAATCTCTAGATCTTTCTTTGGGTTCCTTAAGAGAACCACTATGGCTGTTCAGTACTGCAGCCATCTGCATTAAATAATGTGGTATGCAGAAGAAGGTCATACTTTAAAAGAGTTCTTCGCAATCTTCTTCTGTCTTCTGCTACGTGCAAGAGTCTTTGAGCAGTAAAGTACATTGCCTTTTCCAACGGAAAAGACCATGAAGTGTGTGTTTTCTTCCCACCCTGTATTCTTTCCATGCTAGCAAAGGTTGGTATTTCACATTTCTAATTGTAGGTTTCAGTTTCTTTTGGCTTCTGAACAAATGATAATCTGTAACTTAAAGTATAATGTCCATGTTCTTTTAATGAAAACAGAGGTTCTCGTCCATTATATTCCTTTATTTTAATTCATCTGTACCCCATCTTTGACCCCAATGGGGACTCAGTGGCTTACATCATTCTCCTCTGCTCCATTTCATCTTCACAAGAACTCTGTGAGGTAGATTAGGCTGAGAGAATGTGACTTGTCCAAGGTCACCCAGTGAGCTTCTATGGTACTAGTGGGGATTCAGACCCAGGTTTCCCAAATCTTAGTCCAACACATTTAACCACTGCACTACACTGACTCCCCATGTCTTGGCTTATGATGCATGATGATAAAGTTGAATTTGACTGGAAGTCACATAGATTTTTTTTTACTATCTCAGAACTGGAAAATCAAAGAAGCATATGATGCAGTGTGTAAGCATGATGCTAGACAATTCATGATTAGTAGCTGCTTAGTAATTTAGGCTTGGTCTAGATGATACTGTCATCTTGAGGGTGATTTCTCTTTTCATGGGATATATTAGTTCATTTAGAAGACTTATCACATGCATTTCACCACAGGAGTCCTTCTCAACAATTTACACACACATGTTGTATGATGGAAAGGAAGGTGGCATGGTGTTGCCCAATCTCATCATATCTTGGAAGCTCAGCAGGGTTGGTACTTGGACAGGAGACCACCAAGAAAGGTTCTGCAGAGGAATGCAATGACAAACCACCTCTGCTTCTCACTTGCCTTTAAAGCTCCTTGCTGGAACTGCCATAAATCAGTTGCAACTTGATGGCACGTACATATGTAAGTGGTATGATGAAAATGGATGAAGGTATCCTCTGTCTGAAGGTCTGCAGGTAGATAGGGTGTAGTATATGGCCTCCTGCACTCTCAAAGCTTCTAGCATGGTAGCTCCCATAGTAAGTTGATTCTATTTCTATCCACATTAGTTTCAGTAACTGAAGGAACAAGAAAATTGTGGGAAACTGCATACTTTCTAATCCCAGAATTAATTAGAGAAATTAGTTAAATTGAAATTAAGGAGTGACAGAATGCAGGACAAAGTAAAATCTTGAAAATAATAAATTTATTACATGAAGGGAATATGTTCATCACAATGTTTGGCGAGGAATTCAGAATTGTCATTCTGCTTACACTTTATCATTGTTACCTGCTTACACTTTAGCATTGTATGGAGGGCCCTTGATAAGTAGCATGAAATTGCAATAATTGAATAGTGTTACTTATTTGTAATAATAATTACACTTATTTATGGTCCCCTGTTGACATCTTTAACAGTGAACTAAATTACTTCATTAGAGCAATGGGCATGTAATGCTTAGAACAGCTTCGAGAGGGAGTTGTAGAAAAAGTATATTCAGCTCATCTTTAAGCATCTTTGTGGTTCATGGACAATGTGGGAGATGTATGGAAAAGTTAAGTTATCATTGGTAATGATTTTAAGGAAATAGTAGTCCACACTTGCTCACAGTTGTCCATTCAGGTCCCATGATCTCCAGCACAACCTTTTCGGTTGTTCCCTATTTTCTCAACTCAAAGTTCTTTTGAGCACATGTATTTTCACACAGAGGGAACAACGGGGGGGGGGGGGCCCCTCAAAACCAGCAAATAATAGAAGAAAAGTATAAACCTGAGACAAAAATATATCAGTAGTTGCACATCTACACATAACTTTCTGTAAAAGGTTTTCAAATATCTAAAAACAGGTTCTTACACAATTGCCGTCTATATGTCATGCATTCAAAAGTTGATAGAGTTCTAAGGTCCATCAGTCCACTGATTTACTAAGGGTGGGCATGGGGGTCCATTTTTGTTGACCATTGGTTAATCTCTGAGAGATAGGCCTGTTCAGTATGGTGCTTGAATTAGAGGGCAGCAGGCTTGCCAGGTCTTTTTCTTCAACAGGAAACCTCCTGAACCCCACTGGCCCTTCCTTCCACTGCTCAGCCGGGCAGTGGGAGAAAAATGGGGGGTTTCTGGGGGAGGTCAGTGCATTCCAATGCCATTATATCACTTCTGGTGTGATCCAGCTGTGGCATCAGGCAACAATCCAACACATTCAAAAACTCTGTGGTTATGCTATAGAGTTTTGGGTAAATCCTAGAGTGTCCATTGCAATACCATTACATCATTTCCAGACTATGCTGGAAGTGATGTCAGCACACCACTGGCAATGTCCTGACATTGCTGTAGGGTTGCCAAATTGTTTTCGGCCGGGAGCGGGGGGCTCCCAGCTGGCGCCTGGGGTTTTCCCCTCAAATGGCTGTTGCCCGCCCCCAGCGTGCGACGTCACATCCAGGTGATGCGCATGCAGGGGTGGGGTTTCCCCGGGCCCGATTTTTGTCGGGTCAAAAATCGGGCCGTCAAAGTGGGGGATTCCCCACCCCCCGGCCCCATTTGGCAACCCTACATTGCTGGCATCAGAGGCTCAGCTCAAAAGTGACTGTGGCTTTCACAGACATTTATGTTTGCCTGCTGAAAATATTTTCAGTGAAGTTCTCAGTATCCCTAGTTAAAATGAATATGCTGCATTATTCAGATTCCAATGTAGTTAAAAAGGAAAAGATGATCAACTTTTCCTGAAGCCCAGTTACCTAAAAACTAGCATCTGATTCCATACGGAAGGAGACCTAGCAAAGATATTTTACTAGTTAATAGATTTGCTCTTATAATGTTTCCCAGCAGCCCAAGACACTGCTTCTCAATCAGCAGCCTACTATGGTTTCAGCTAAAAGTCAGAAGAGGAGGTAGGCCCAAAAAGGATAAGCTGGAAACAGATCAATATTAGCATTTTTGTCAGGTTCAGTTTTGCACGCATGGGATCTTCTAAATAATCTCTAGGGGGGAAAATATTTTTTAGTTAAGCACAGAAATGACCTTTCTTTTGTTCTACTGTTCTCACTGCACTATAGAACCCTCCTTAAGTACTGTTTTCTTTTTTTTCTTTTTTTTCATACAAGCTCCTGAACTTCAAGTGACCAGTTAGCAATTTCCTTTACTGGATTCTCGAATCATGCTTTGCAATTACTTTTTGAATAAGCTTTCAGTCTTGAGGGATGATTGCAAGTCAACACAATTCTCTCATCAACGTTCCATTCCACAGCACTCCCTCCCTCCTTCCCTCCCTCTCTTTCTCTCTCCCCTATGCCATTTCTAACAAATGCCTATGTATGATTCTAGCGTTGCCATCCAGAATTAAGTCAACACCATCAACAGTGGCAACTGTGGTTTAGCACAACTGCTGTCACACAGCTCATAAGAGAAGAAGAAGAAGAAGAGATTGGATTTATACCACGCCCTTCACTACCCAAAGGTGTCTCAGAGTGGCTTACAAAATCCTTTCCCTTCCCCTCCCCACAACAGACACCCTGTGAGGTAGGTGGGGCTGAGAGAACTCTTTACAGAAACTGCTCTTTTTCAAGAACAGCTGTGCCAGAGTTATGACTTGCCCAAGGTCATCCAGCCAGGTGCAAGTGGAGGAGTGGGGAATCAAACCCGGTTCTCCCAGATTAGAGTCCGTACACTTAACCGCTACACCAAAGGGAAGACAAAGCCCTAGAGCCCATCCTTCACTATACCTTTTCCACCTTAGCGAGCATATTAAGAATCCTCACACTAGTACAACACATATATTTGACTGGTTATTAAGGATCATAGCAGGATACAGATGATCTGTGACAGTATTTATTTTGTTTATTTATTTTTTCACATTTATATCCCGGTCATCCCGTAAACGGGCTCAGGGCGGGTTACAACATTTCCATAAATACAATAAAATTTTAAAAGGCATTATAAACATATAAAATCAATAATCGTAGCTTGCCGTAGGGAGAATCCAGCCCATTGATCTAGGTAGGTATGGCCGGTTATCAGTGGGTGGGAGACAGCAACCTTCGGGGGGGGGGGATGAGTGGATGCCTGCTGCCTCAGCCAAAAGTCTGGCAGAACAGCTTGTGAAGTGTCTTGCCAAATAATGAAGGAAATACTATTGTTAATACTAGAGCTATGCAATTAGATACAGAAATATTCTGAATATTTCCAAGCCTAAATTGGATAATTCTTCATGTTTCGGATAATTCTGCACATTCAGAAACCTGTTGGCTCCTATAGAAATCAGTCAGTTAAATAGTTTATTGTATATCGCCATAGGCCATTACAAGCCGAGAAGCCACAAAATACAGTGATAAATGAAACTGGAAAACTAGAATAAAAAATGTGTGATTAAAACAGATTAAAACTTAACAGACAACGTTTTCAAAAAACTGCCCTCAACAGTACCCTCTCAGACCTTAACTTATTTGCTGCAAAAGTGAACAGAATGACTCTGTAGGATACATGTGCATCATTATCAGATAGCAGGATTACAATCTTTTGGTCTATAGAATAGAGTTTATGGCAGATAGAATTCCTGCCAAAATTTAACCCTGGGGTTAGCATATAACAAGCAAAATAAGATATAATGGGGTAAGTCCTCTGGTGTAAGTGATCCACAGACATGTTGGTCCAATGGTAATTGAAGATAGAAGCTGGTCAGAATAGCTGTTGGCATAGTTTGGAAATGAAGTGATGTAAAGGTCACCCTAAGGATGTGGCTGGAGATGTTGGTCAACTAAGCTGATCTAAAATGATCTAGTTTAAATAAATTATACCACGGTACTGCTCTAGATTTTTAGAATTAAAGAACGATCAATCAGTGCATTGGATCTAAATATCCAGTCCTTGAGCTGGGAATTGTCCACTGAAGGTCCTAAAAGGTCGTCTGGGATGGAGTATCTTTTTTAAAAATGCTATCGAGAAAGCCTTGATAACTGCAGATCTTTTGAAAATACGAGATTAAATGCTTGTTGGCTATGTGAGTTAGACCGTGAAGATTTGTTCCTTTCCCAATATTTGAAGACTGCTCGATGTACCTGAGCCCTTAAAAATGGATGACCTGTTTCAGCTTGCTTCAGCAGCACATATACTAAAATTGGAGCTATAAAAATCAGGCTGTGTTGCCTGAGAAACAACCACAAAACATTCTTTAGTCAGCCTACAACCAAAGTTGGTGGGATCTGGGTTTTGAGTCTCTTGTGGTTAGTGTAACCTTGGATTTGTTATGAAATGGGACATGGAATAAAGCCTGTGAAGCAGAAACAGCTGAAGCAGAAACAGATGACAAAAAACACCTGGGTCTTTTGCAGGTGAAAGGTGGACATAGCTACTCTGTAACCCCTGCTCTCCCCTAACCACTGTTGATTAATGCACTGCATTCTATATATGTATATATGAACCCACCTTATACTAAATTATGTTCTTATGTTCTTATGTAAGGTCAGTATAGCCTACTCAGACTGGCGGTGGCTCTTCATGGTCTCAGGTAGAGGTGTTTCACTACTGGATCATTTTAACTGGAGATGCTAGGGATTGAATTTGGGACTTTCTGCATGCTGCCACTGAGCAATGGCTCCTCCCTGTGGCTGAAAGTCATAGAATCATAGAGTTGGAAGTGACCTCCAAAGTCATCTAGTCCAACTCCCTGCACAATGCAGGAAATTCACAAATACCTCCCCCCACACCCCCAGTGACTGCTGTTCCACGTTCAGAAGATGAGAAATAACCTCCAGGATCTCCAGCCAAACTGGCCTGGAGAAAAATTCCTTCCTGACCCCAAGGTACAGTCTTTCCTGTACCTTTTTCTCCAAGCATCTCATCCTACTTTTGATCCCCACTTTAGCTTTTAGGGTTTATATTTACTTAGTGCTAAGGAAGAAGATATAGGATTAATTGAATCATCTATTAATTAGACTGTCAATCAGTAGGGAAATTTTATATTTTCTTTAGGCCCTTTGGGTGGTATATCAGGCATAAGGCAAAGTTTGTTAGGTCGCTGCTTTGTGCTGCTGTCCCATACGCTCATCTCTTTGGGGTTGGGCACTGGGAAAGAAAAATTCAGGGCACCAAGGGAAAATATATTACCTTGTTTTCAGTAGGAAACACCTGTTTCCTATGACATTAATGGGACTTTGAATATCCCAAACATTTTCCATTCTGAACATTGAACCCAAAATCCAGTCTGCATTTTTGGTGCCGATTCACATCCCTACTTAGTTCCATGCACACCATGATAAGTGACAACTTAGTAAATGGTATGCATTCTTTACTCTGATAGAAATAATTGGGTAACGTACCCAAGCATCCTGTGAGAGAAGTTGACCATTGTTTGCATGCTCTGTTAAATTCAGCATGAATATTCCATGAACTATGGCCAGGATCAGTTAAAAATTAAGATCTCCATTGGGGCCAGGACATCCAATGAAAATTTGCCCTGGAGCAGTTGCTGAGCTGCAAGACTGAAGGAAGGTGGGTGGTTACATGAGTCCATGACACAGCCAAGGGACTGCCACATCTCCAATATGTTTATTTGCCCTCCTGGCTTTTACTACCAAAATATGGCCTGCAGAGATCCTGAGAATGTTGTAGGAATTGGGATGGAGGACTGGGCAGAGAGAAGCATCAAGTCTATGGTGTAGTAACTAGGGTGACAGAGTAAGTATGGGGGTCACAGATTCTATTTTGTCCTCAGCCATGATCTTGGGATAATCCATTTCAGCCTAACATACTTCACAGGGATGTTATGCAGATAAAATGAAGGAACATATGCCCACCGTGAGCTCTTTGGGGAGCAAATATGATAGACCAGACTGATTTGTCCCATTAGCCATTCCGATCACGGACCAGGACATTGTTTCAGTGTAAGACATAAAAATCCATACGATTGGCTCTGGTCAGATCTGTCTGTCATTTATTTCCTCCAAGTCTACACTTTAAAGGAAGCTGTTTATAGCACCACAGTTTGTTGGAATGCATTTCTTGCTGTCAGCATAATGCTGCCTGGAACGATTTCTCTATTGTTTCCCCCCCCTTCCTTGGACAGTGAGCATACCACTTACTTTGACTCCAATCCATATGGAGAACAAAGGGCATGACACTGAGGGAATAGTTGCTAGGCTGAACGTACAATTGTAAAATAATAACACTGCAGAAACATGCAAGAGGCAGTATAACAGAATCCATTCTAGACCAATCATGATGTAACGCCTCACTGTTTTGTGGTAGGGAGAGAAAGTACAGAAACGGATAATAAACCATTTGATAAGTAATGAGGTGGAGAAAAGATGAGTGCGAAGAGGGTAGATACCACCATCAAGGTAGGATGTAGATGAAGAAATGCCTCAGAGGGAAGGAAAGTGAGCTAGTAAGGACTAGCATTGTTATGGAGAGGGGAACTGGGGTTTGGTTTTTGAAATTCATCTTTTTTTAGTTTTAGCCACTGATTCCTCTTATTCTCTTTTTTCCCTCTTCAAAAGAAGATTTCCCCCTTTAATTTCCCTTTGATTTCTCTTTGTAGTTTTAGAACTATAGTTTTACAATCCTTTTATAACTTTAGCCCTTGCAGATTTTTTTGATGTTGCACAACACAGGGTGTTGCTTTAGTAGCAGGATAGGGAAGTTTGGAATGACATTGAAGAATGAGATTCTGAAGATTGATTAATTATTTGATTTTCAAAAAATTATATCCTGCCTTTCTGCCTTCACAAGGTCCACCAAAGCAGCTAACCAATTAAAACACACATAAGGTTTGGTGTAGTGGTTAAAAGCATGGACTCTAATCTGGGAGAACCGGCCTTAATCCCCCACTCCTCCACATGCAGCTGCTGGTGTGACCTTGGGTCAGTCACAACTTCTTTCAGAGCTGTTCTCTCAAGGACATTTCTCGAGAGAGCTCTCTCAGCCCCACCTACCTCACAGAGTGTCTGTTGTGGGGAGGAGAAGGGAAAGGGATTGTAAACCATTCTGAGACTCCCTCAGGTAGTGAAGGGCAGGGTATAAATCCAATCTCCTCCTCCTCCTCCTCCTCTTCCTCTTAATCATCATCTTCTTCTTCTTAATAAAACCACACTTAAAACCAATAAATCCAACCTCCACACACACCCCAAAATGCAAATCATAAAAAGAATTTTAAAAACTATAATACATACAAAGACATAAAAGCAACAACTAAAACAGCGGGCAGGAAGGAGGGATCACTGAGGGAATGCCAAAAGGAGTAACGGAAGATTGCAACAACAGGGGACAGATAAATGTCCTTTGGGAGAGAATTCCAGAGTTGTGGTGCTAAAACTGAGGAGGCTCTCTCCAGGCTTGCTACCTGCCTAATCTCAGAAGTCAGGGGCACCCGAATCAGGGCTTCCAAAGATGACTGTAGTGGGTCAGGCAGGTTCATATGGGAGGAGGCAGTCCTTCAGGTATATCAGTCCCAAACAGCATAGGACTCTGAAGGTCAAGACCAGCCCTTTGAATTGTGGCCAGAAGCAAATTGGGAGCCAGTGTAGATGGGCCGAGACTGGAGTGATATGGTCCCCATGACCCACTGCAATCAGTACCCTGGTTGCAGTATTGTGTACCAACTGATATCTCCAAACACATCTCAATGGCAGCCCCACGTAGAGTGCATTGCAGTAGTCTTATCTAGATGTAACCAGGGCATGCACCACAGCAGCCAGATCTTTTTTGCCCAGGAAAGGACCAGTCACAGCTGGCAAAAGGCACTCCGGGCCACAGCTGTGACTTGCTTATCCAGCAGTGGGCCTGGGTACAAGAGCACCCCCAGACTATGGATCTGCTCTTTCAAGGGGTGTGCAACTCTATCCAGAATGGGTGACACCTTAAATCCCAGGTCAGACTTTTGGCCCACCAGTAGCAGTTCTGTATTGCTGGGGTTAAGCTTCAGTGTATTAGCCTGCAAACCTTTGTGGCACCTTCCTTCCTACTCCTTCAAATTTCTCTTTTGGTCAATCAGAATTGATTTGAAGCAGACACCAGATTCCTAAAAAAAATAAACTCATTGCTGGATTCCATGGACTAAACTGGGTAAACAGCAATCAAGAGAAATCTTAACAGGACTTGGGACAAAAGAAAACTTTCAGAGCAACCCCAAACAAAATTATGCCTTTCTAAACCCACTGTAGTCAATGCATTTAGAAGGGTGTAACTCTGTTTAGGATTGCACTGTTAACCTGTAGTCTTTGAAAAAAGAAAATCATGGCAGGCAATAAAAGAAAGAGACCTACTAAAATTCACCTTCAAAAATTTACTTACTAACTTTATTATTCTGTACTTAATACAGGCTGAATTGCTTAATTGATAAGATGATTTGCACATCTTTGTGTGTCAATATCTTCACAGTAAAAGTTACCGGAATTAATTACCTTGGAAGGTCTGAAATGAATCTGTCAATTTCATTAGCAACTCACCTCCAAGGAAGACATAATAGCCCCTTTATTTCTCCATAAAAACATAGTGTCTGTCCCACCAATAAAAAAATTCTACTTTTCTAAACCCCCATAATATTCCCATTAATGAACATCTCTCTTGTCAGAGACAAATGAAGGTAAAAATAATCCATCAGCCCAGCCACTGGTCCATTATCCTTCTTCCCTTTATTTTGCAAAACCGATCTATCAGTTTCTCAACTGACTCTGGCCTTCCACAGAACTTTCTGTTGCAGAGCTTTTCTTCGCTGTAAAAAAGTTGTGAGGGTACAACCTACAGGTCAGCAGTAACATTTTACATGCACTGTAAGTCAACAGCTCAGATTTTATAATCAATACACAAGTGTTAACTATTGCAATAGATCTTGTAAGGAAACCGGGTGTAAATTTTGATGCTGTAGTCCTCCTGGACCTCGGAGACTGGAATACAAAACATGGGAGACTGGATGCCATCTACCAAAGATGGAACATTCCCCTGATGCCAGGAAGTGTCTTTGCCATCCATGTGGTGCTTCTTGCAGCAGAGGAACTCACCACTGTTAGTGAGAGAGATGTACTGGATGCAACACAGGTTCCTTCATCATACACAGTAATAGCAACAAATCTGCTTGTCTAGGCTTCTGCCTCTAACAGAGGGTGGCCTAGAATGACTTCCCTCTGTACAACAATTCTTGGTTCACTTTGGTTCCTGTTTTATGCCATTGTAGCTAGTCTCTTCACTTAAACTATTTTTTTCCCAGTCGTGCATTGCTACAATAACTAGTGAGGTGCAGCAGTCAGAGTGGCAGACTAGAACTTGGAAGGTCTGGGTTCAAAACTTTCTTCTTGTGTAAAGACCCAGGGCCAGCCACCATCACCTAGGGTTGCCAAGTGTAAATTCCTCTGGAGCGGGGGACTCCTGTCTGGTGTTTGGAGCGCACGCGCAAAGCGCACATGCGCCGCACGCACATCACCCGGACGTGATGTGACGACGCAGGGCACGCTGGGGGCGGGACCACGACCATCCGAGGGAAAACCATAGAGTTTTCCCTCCGATGACCGTGGCCCCACCCCCAGCATGCTCGGCATGATCGCATCACTTCCGGGTGACGCGCACGTCGGGGTGGGGTTCCTCCTAGGGCCCAATCCGCTGGCAGCGGGGAACGGGCCTTTGGGGCAGGGGTTTTCCCGCCCCCCGGGAGGACTTGGCAAGCCTACCATCACCTATCCTAAGCTACATTCTTGGGTTGTTTTAAGAGTAAAATGGAGGCAAAGCATGAGCTCCTTTGAGAAAGGATGGGGTAAAAATAATTTCCGTTTCAGTTGGGTTAGTTAAAGGTCTGCACATCCCTGGGTGTGTAAAGGGCTGTCAAGTCACAGCAGACTTATGGCAACCAGTGTTCCCTCTAAGCTGAGTTAGTGTGAGCTAGCTCACGGTTCTTTAGCCTCCGGCTCATACATTTTTGTCTCAGCTCAAGAAGGATGGCTTTGGAGCAAACTAATTTATGTAGTAGCCAATGTTCCCTCTAAGCTATGGAGCCCTGTGAGCAAAAATCCTACTTTCTGAGCTACTGGCATTAAAGTTGTGAGCAGGAGCTTTGGCTGATGCATAAATTAGAATTTTTGCTCACAAGACTCCACAGCTTAGAGGGAACATTGATGGCAACCCAGCACAGGGGTTTCAAGGCAAGTGAGAAGCAGAAGGGGTTTGCCGTTGCCACCTTCTGCAGAGCCTTCCTTGGGGGTCTCCCTTCCAAGTACCGACTCTTGAGATCTGACAAGATCAGGCTATACCATGTTGCCTTCCCTGCACATCCGTACTGGATGGTTACTTACCAGAATATTTTTGGGCAAGTCAGATGGAAGTAGAAGTGCAGGGAGTCCTGGTGAGCTCCCTGAGATATCCCTGAGATGTGGGGAGGGGCTGTAGCTCAGCGGTAGAGCGTTTGCTGAGATAACCATAGATATAAAATACATTAAAACCATATTAAATGCAATCCAAAGCACTTTTTGCCCCACTGACAGGAAATTCTCCTTTTGCCAAGGCTGAGGCTGCCCACTAAGTTCAACAGGGAAAAAGAAAATTATCTTTCAGCCTCAGCAGAAAGAGCAGAAGTTCCTTCTTCCTCGCATCTTCTAAGCAGCTGTGACACAGGCAAGGAGTAGCCACTGAACAAACCCAAATCTCTACTGTGAGCTGCTCCATGGCAACTTGCAGGATGATGTGATCCTCTAAGGTTGCCAAACTCCAGGTGGGGTCTGAAGATCTCGCAGAACAACAACTGATCTCCAGAAATCCATTCCCCTGGAGAAAATGGCTGCTTTGAAGAGTGGAGTCTATAGCATTATATCCTGCTGAGGTCCCTCCCTTCCCCAAACTATGCCTCTCTAGGAATGTTCAAACCTGGAATTGGCAAACCTATGTCAGATATGTGAGCCCCAGATCACAGAGGTCCTTAAAGTGAAGCACCAGGGTTGCCAGACCCCCAGTGGAGGTGGGAGTCCCCCGCCACTGGGTTCTGCCCCCCCAGACACCAATTAGCTGGCTGGCAGGGGGATTTACCAGGAGAAAGAGAAAGGCCCAGGCCTCGTTGCTGGCATCACACAGGAAGTGAAGTCATCATGCCAGCGACATCTGGGTGATGCTCTGGTATTTGGGTAAAAACTCTTTGGTAGGAAACTACTCTATGGTAGAAAAACTCTGTGGTAGAGTTTTTGCCCAACTACCAGAGCATCTCAGTGATGTCTCAGTGTGATTATGTCACTTCCTCTTTCATGCTAGCAACAAGGTCAGAGCCCTTCTCTTTCTCTTGGTAAGTCCCCCTCATCTCCCACCAGTTGCTAGGAGGGACCTGGGAACCCTAACCAGCATGTTGACTTTTTAGAATGAGCCATAGGAAAGAGAAGGCTTGCTGATATTTTTTACCTGCAGAAGCTTATATATCTGAACATCTAATCCTGAGTAGAGATTCAGTAGGCAGTTTTTCCTAGCATGGCTTCTCCTAGCTGTGAAAAGCTGTTGACTCAACACCCACCATGTATCAGTTTCTTCCCCCCCACCCAGAAACAAAAAGGGAGAACTCCACTGCAGTGGAATTGTTGTAAGAGCCAAAGGCTTCTAGTGAAGAACTCTACAGCATTTTTTTGTGGGCTGATAAGTCTTAAAGAAACCATCCTCCAAGAATAATGTACAAAGAATCCAGGTGAAAGAAAATACACTCTGCAGCTTCGAGGCAGCGTTGAGTGTGTCAAGGAAGAGAAATGGAATCTCTTCAACGGTCCTTAACTCAACAGGACTCCTTGCAAATAGCTAGAGAAACATTTCTGCATATGCACGGCAGGAAGCTTTCCGAGGCCTGGGGATTTTGTAAAAAATGTATTTATCTGCTGCTTCAAGTTTAGGGCGCCCTAGTCTTCTTGCCAAAAGAACCCTCTGCCAAGCACATATTGAGAAGCATCTGTATGTATTTGTGACCCTGGCAGTCATTAAATGGCTCTCAGAAACAATCTAGTATTAAGCAAAGTGCGCCAAAGCTAAATATGTACTCCAGGTGGCAGATTGTTATGTTTAACCAACGTGGACCTTGGAAAAAATAATAAGGGCAACAATCACTGTTTTGATGACATTCCTCTCCCCCCCCCTATTCTAGAGTGGTCCCAACAAAGTTAAGAGTGTTCGGAAGATCCAGATTCAAATCCCCACTCCGCCATGGAAGTTCACTGGGCAACCTTGGGCCAGTCACACATTCTCAGCCTTATCTACGTCACAGGGTTGCGTTGAGGATAAAATAGAGGAGAGGAGAATGATGTTTGCTTTGGGGAGAAAGGTGTTGTATAAATGAAGTAAGTAAATGAATAAATAAACGTTGTCAATATGACTGACTGGTGATAACTACAGCAAGCGATGGAACCAAGATGAACCAGAACACAGACAGCCCTGTAGAGTAGTTAAGTGCTATTAACTCTATATTTCAGATCAAGTCTGGCCCCCGTTCACACAGAGCATTTGCTGCGCTTAAGGCACGATAGTCCCGCGGATTTTCCAGGCACGATCACACCAGGACATCTGGGAGGCGTAGTGCACCCGTGGCGAACCCGTGGCATCCCGCCGAACATGTGCATTAAGAAAGTACCTGGGACGATCTACTGGCAAATGGTTTGCCACAGGCTGCATGCGGACTCCCTGGGTGTGATTGCACCGGTGCACGGCTTTCTCCCCCATCATCCTCTTTGCCGCGGGGAAGCCACCATCGTGTCTGATCGCATAATGGCACATCAGAATGCTACGGCACAAATAGCCCCGCTACCCCCCCCCCCGGCGTTCTCCGGCACGTCTGACCGGAGTTACCCAATTGGGAAACAATGTGGTGTAAATAGCCTATAGTTGGGAGTGGGGTGTGTTTTGGGTGTAACCTTTTCCAGGCATAAATACCCGGCTTCGGCCAAGGGTTTCTCAGTCTTCTTATTCTTGCTGAATCACTAATAAAATATGAGCTGATCACTTGAATGCACCTGAACCCAGTATATTTCAAACACCTAAGGCTAATTGCTTGGGATTGGCCTAAGGCAGCCAGCAGTGCCAGCCTAAACATAGTTGCATGCTTTTAAGCCCATTGATTCCAACGGACTTAGAAGGGCACTGTGCTGCTCAGGATGGCACTGCAAGCAAATTCATAAAAGTGAAAAGCTTTGAAACAGAAGGTCTCTGATTTCTCCCTCTTAACTAATTTTCAGGCATTCTAAACACCTGCAATGGGCATGTGAGGTAGCAAATAGGATTACAGGAGCAAACTCTGCCCCTGATATTTGTGGATTCATTGAAACAAATACATACAGGTATTTGTATGGCTAGTGTATTCACATAGGATTTTCTCCATGTGATGAGGAACCCTTAAAAAGTGTGGTGACCCAACACATGGACAGGGCTGCATGCGTTTCCATCTTTATAGGATCACTGCTTCACTGAATATACTAAGAACATCTGAAAAGGGCTGTAAACATGATTATGCAAGATCCACAAATGGATATCCCCAATACTTTAAAAAAGGGGGGGAGCAGTTGCATGGGACCCTACTTTGGGTTGGAGATATGCAGTGGGGGAGAGGGGTAAAGGCAAGTGAATGACCATTTGGAATGGGAAAAACTGTCTTCCTGTCTTGGACGTTGCTATGATTGATCTGCTGGAGGATGAGTCCTGTCTTTTCAAACCTAAATGTGGGGGTTTGGGGAGAGTTTTATTGTTTCCTAAAATAATTGTCAGACTCTTATAAGAGTGTTATTGCTTCCTAAAGGAATTGTCAGATTCTTATGAGTGTTATTGTTTCCTAAAGGGATTTCCAGAGTCTTATGAGAGATTTCTTCCCCTCCCTGAACTGCACTGTCCCCAGGCGTCACCTCCAAATCTCCAGGTATTTCTCAATCTGGTGCCTGGGGACAGTGGAGTTTGGGGAGGGGAGGAGCTTTGTGTGGATGTGTTAACATTTCTTCAAGGGGAATTAATCTCTGTAGTCAGAGAACTCCAGGCCCACCTGAACGTTGGTAACCCTACACTTGCAAATGCAGTAATGAGCTTATGAACAAAGATTTGCGAGGTGTGGACCGGATAGCAAAGGCAAGAGTGTTGCAAAAGCTTTGTAATAGCAAGCAGACTTAGCAAATGGAATTGAAGAGGGTCAGGAAGCCAGCTTGGTGCACAGAACAAAAGATGCATCCTCTGCAACTGGAAGACAGTATGGAGAGAAGGAGTTGAAACGATGGGGGAGGAAGAAAGCATGAAAGAATGAGACAACAGAAGTAATTACGAGGTGCCTTAACTGTAAGGGCAAAGAGGTTAGAGACAGATGTTAGCCAAATTGCCTCTGATTACTAATTAGACAAGGCAATAGGCAAATAAGGGAGCAAGCACCAGTGTATACAGGGGTCCCACTTCTTCTCGGATCACCAGAAATAGACTCAGAGGCATGCTTCAGTATAAAATTGTTCTTGTTTACTGAAGATATTTCACACACATACAATAATTCAATCACACTCAGAATTATACAGTTCTCAGAAAATTAGAGAGAAAATGATAGCACATTTGCATTAGCAGGATAATCGTTGAGGGACAATACTTTACCTGTCTGCGGCGAGATGAAGCAATCCTTAGAAAAAATAAAGGAGACTATGGGGTTATGGGGTTGTGTACTGTGCTGCTCAGGATGGCACTGCAAGCAAATTCATAAAAGTGAAAAGCTTTGAAACAGGAGGTCTCTGATTTCTCCCTCTTAACTAATTTTCAGGCATTCTAAACACCTGCAATGGGCATGTGACGTAGCAAACAGGATTACAGGAGCAAACTCTGGCCCTGATATTTGCGGATTCATTGAAACAAATACATACAGGTCCACGTGATGGACAGGGCTGCATGCGTTTCTGTTAAGTCTCGAACTTAACAAAGAGTCGGAGAGTGATTTCAGCAAGAATGCGGTTTTTATTCTTCAGCTCAGTTACTTCTCCAACACGGTACAACAATCGCCAGCCAGAACCCATCGAAATAAATACACTGGCTTGTTCATATTTTAACACTCCCGGCTAATGTAGCCACTCCCCCTGTACAATAATCAACCTATGAGATTGTAGGGATAAAGACCAATCACAAGCGATCCCGCTTAGTGAGGTGATTGGCAGACACTTCCTGGGCTAGGGCTCCTATTGGTTACATTAGGATCCTAGCCCAGGGCGAAGCTTAACATTGCATGTCTATCAGGCAATTCACGTAGCAGTCCATACATTCAAGTCCATCTGAATATACAACAGTTTCCATCTTTATAGGATCACTGATTCACTGAATATACTAAGAACATCTGAAAAGGGCTGTAAACATGATTATGCAAGATCCACAAATGGATATCCCCAGTACTTTAAAAAAGGGGAGGGGAAGCAGTTGCATGGGACCCTACTTTGGGTTGGAGATACGCAGTGGGGGAGAAGGGTAAAGGCAAGTGAATGACCATTTGGGATGAGAAAAACTGTCTTCCTGTCTTGGACTTGCTATGATTGATCTGCTGGAGGATGAGTCCTGTCTTTTCAAACCTAAATGTGGGGGTTTGGGGAGAGTTTTATTGTTTCCTAAAATAATTGTCAGACTCTTATAAGAGTGTTATTGCTTCCTAAAGGAATTGTCAGATTCTTATGAGTGTTATTGTTTCCTAAAGGGATTTCCAGAGTCTTATGAGAGATTTCTTCCCCTCCCTGAACTGCACTGTCCCCAGGCGTCACCTCCAAATCTCCAGGTATTTCTCAATCTGGTGCCTGGGGACAGTGGAGTTTGGGGAGGGGAGGAGCTTTGTGTGGATGTGTTAACATTTCTTCAAGGGGAATTAATCTCTGTAGTCAGAGAACTCCAGGCCCACCTGAAGGTTGGTAACCCTACACTTGCAAATGCAGTAATGAGCTTATGAACAAAGATTTGCGAGGTGTGGACCGGATAGCAAAGGCAAGAGTGTTGCAAAAGCTTTGTAATAGCAAGCAGACTTAGCAAATGGAATTGAAGAGGGTCAGGAAGCCAGCTTGGTGCACAGAACAAAAGATGCATCCTCTGCAACTGGAAGACAGTATGGAGAGAAGGAGTTGAAACGATGGGGGAGGAAGAAAGCATGAAAGAATGAGACAACAGAAGTAATTACGAGGTGCCTTAACTGTAAGGGCAAAGAGGTTAGAGACAGATGTTAGCCAAATTGCCTCTGATTATTAATTAGACAAGGCAATAGGCAAATAAGGGAGCAAGCACCAGTGTATACAGGGGTCCCACTTCTTCTCGGATCACCAGAAATAGACTCAGAGGCATGCTTCAGTATAAAATTGTTCTTGTTTACTGAAGATATTTCACACACATACAATAATTCAATCACACTCAGAATTATACAGTTCTCAGAAAATTAGAGAGAAAATGATAGCACATTTGCATTAGCAGGATAATCGTTGAGGGACAATACTTTACCTGTCTGCGGCGAGATGAAGCAATCCTTAGAAAAAATAAAGGAGACTATGGGGTTATGGGGTTGTGTCCTGAGCCAGCAGCGACACATGGAGACTCTGGCTGTGCAACTGAGAGTCGTGGAGTTAGGGTGGGTATAGGAGATAGGGAGAGCAAGAGAGTGAGCATGGCAGGTTTCCCTCTTTTATGAGGTGGCATGTGGGGTGGGCTAGGCTGGCCACATTCCTTGGCACACCTCCCATCAGCCCGTCACAAAAATACACTGATTGGACCTGGGGTCAAGGGGGAAGAGTCTAAGGGGGGTGGTCAATATTCAGATCTAGTAATCCTGGGCAAGACGGTAGCACCTGGAGGGATGATGACTCATGCGGCCATAGTCATTGTCATGGACATTCCTTGATTGTCTTATGATGGCTGTTTCAGCTAGGTGAGGCTGGGTGGGGGGAAGAGAATGTTGCCTGCATGCAGAGAAGGAAACTCAGCATGGAGTCTGAATCCTTTGTTCTTGGGTCTTCTGCCTTGGCATGGCATCTGCCTGGCTTTCAATGCTTCATGTGGCTAGAAAGCTGGCCCATCTTACAGCAGGTAAACGGGTAGGTAACCCCTGAAACCATTGGCACAACATCTGACAGGAAGGCTTCCTTCTTCTGTGTCTGTGTGTCTGTAACTGGCATCATCTTTGTGTCACCACACAGTTCAGTCCCTTTTTGCACACTACTGGCACAGTCCAAGTCTTAATAGCGCTAATAAGCACCTTGCAGGGCAACACAGATGCCAAAACCAACAAAGACCCCACTGCCTTGCCAAGTGAGTCATAACCATAGCAATGAAGAGAGGAGTTATCTTAAGGCTATTAGCAGGATTTGCCTGTTTCTACATTCTTAAAAGAGAGAGAGATGTGTGTAGGTACCTAGTCCTCATGTTTGTGCCTCCTCCTCCTCCTCTGCCTCTCCCAGGCCTGTAGCTACAGTGGGGCATCTTGGGGCCTGCCCCCCCCCCAACTTACTGCTAAGGCCTCCCGACTTCCCATCCAGCCCAGGACCCCCCAACTTCCAATTTTTTATTTGATTTGTGGCACTCCTTGGGGTGGGGTGCAGGGTGTCCCCTGACATATTTAAAGGCCCTCTGAATTTAAAAAAAATCCCTGGCTATGGGTCTGGCCACTCCTGCTCTGATTATACCCAGACTGGATCTTTTGCATCCGCTTATTCTTTGGCAGTCTAGATAGTCCAGCAACAGACCTGCAGTGACGTCTTCCATTGCGTGACCTTCCTGCTTCAGTATGGAAACAGCAACATCCTTTTCTTTTTTCTTCCTTGAACTCAGTTTACATATGAAAGTGACGCTGGCCATACAGGGTCGCCAACCTTAAGGCAGGGCCTGAAGATGCACTGGGATTACAAGTGATCTCCAGACCGCAGAGAGCTGTTGCTCTGGAGAAAATGGCTGCCGCGGAGAGGAGACTATGGGGAAGATCCCCAGCCTTTTTGTGCCTGTGAACACATTTGAACTTCGGCCACAGCAGGGTGGGCAAAGCCACATAATGGCTGCCAGAAAGTGGCTGCCACAGGAGGCAGCCGTGAAATGATTGCCACAGATTAACTTCAGTAACACAGTACAGATGTTTGTGTTGTGGTGGCAGCTGCTGCCAAAGCAACTTTTTTAAAAAAAAGTCCACACAGCCAATCAAATCTCCAGTAGTCAGTCAGAAGGCTTGCTGGGCAAAAGCCTGCCTGGCCCCACCCACTTCCTAAAAAAACACTTGGTGGGCGCTAGAAAAGGTGTTGGTGGCCACTGTGGTGCCCATGGCATAACACCCTGTTGATTGTTGGAAAATTTGATAAAAATAGTTAGATATTCAGAGCTTGCAATGGATCTTTGTTCACTGGAGAGGAGACATGTTCTTTCTGTGTAAAAATCTTTATTTCTAAGGGAAGGGTACATGGGAAATCTACAAAACAACAAACTCTTAAGACTACATCCTTTCTATTACTAGCACAACAAAGACAGACTGATGACACAGTTGGTAATGGTGATTCTTTTTTTCTTCTTAACCCCTAGAAGGAAATCACCTGAATACATTAACCAATGACTGTTAGTAAATAGACTCCGGTTTCCCAGGCTTTCTGCCAGATTCCCTTCCATGTCAGGCTAAACAATAGCACAAGTGTTAAATAGTGGGTTCCATGGGTGAACAGACTCCCAGTCTAGTGATCAGCTCTACTTTATTCAGTGATTTCAGCAAGAACAAGACTGTAGACCAGAGCCTCAGCTCGATTATATTGCCTGCAATGGCCACACCCCACTCCCAACGATAGGCTACTTACAAAACTTTACATCTTTATTTATTTATTTATTTATTTAAACATTTCTGTCCTTAATTGGTTACTGCCAGAATCCTGTTGGTCTATTGTTATTCAGCTCCAAGCTCACCCTGTCTCTGGCAGCACAGTCCTGCAATGTTTCAGTCCCAATACATAACACAAGGTAAACACATTAACCCTATAATGACTGGATTTAGACCTCGCAACACATATATTTCCAACACTGGTGACCCTCCAGTCTCCAAACCCTGCCCTCCCCAGTGTCTACCCCTAAATCTCCAGAAATTTCCAAACATGGAGTTGGCAACCCTCAGGCTGCAGCATCTACTTGGGATGCAGAAGGTCCCGGTATGATACCCAGCATTCCCAGCTAAAAGGGGTGATGTGAACCCTGTCTGCCACTGAACCACAGCCCCCCCCCTCCCCTGCACCACAGTCTTCTCAAAATAACATTCCAAAACTTGCTTAAAGTGTATGACTCATTTGAAAAACATGTAAGGTGAAATCCTTTACATTCAGCCATTCTCCATTACAGTCCCTTGTCTGGCCAACCAAGACTTCGGGCAAATGGGTAGTGTTTTTTTTTTATGGAGTCTGTCATCTCTGCTTTATCTCCTGCTGCTATTGTCTGTCATAGATTGTTGCAAACAGCCTGCCTGAGGAATGTACACTGGTGTCACATAGGTTTAAATAACCTAAGTGGTCCTACTGCTCTAATATATGTTGCCAAGAGGCAGTAATAAGTAACCCGCAAATCTATCTCTTCCTCTGCTGGCTGTCAGAGATCCTTTGTTTCCCGATATGTGATAAAATGTGTATTTGCTATTTATACCCTGTCCAGGCTCCTTGCTTCCAGCATGACAACAGCTTCTGAGGATGCTCATCGTATGCTTGATAAAATGATCCGTGTCGCAAAACAGAGCCGAGAGATTTGGGTGGCTTTTTTTAAAAAAACCTCTCTCTCAACCCAGATTGCAACCTATATTGAAAATATGTATTTATAAAACGCAGAAATGTGCATTGCATGCAGATCCACTCCCAAAGAAGGGCCCAGATTGTTGAGCACCAGAAGGACACAGGACTGAAAATTCAGTGCAGCAAAATGACAGGCCAAGAACAGAAGAAGTGACATTTGTCCCACCCTGCATGGAGCAGGACTATGACTTTTCACAACATGATCTGAGCCCATTTTCAAGGCTTCCCTGTGGCGAGAATAATGTGTGCCTCAGCTTTAACACTAAAGTGAAGTGAAGCTGGGGACTGATATTGTTTGTCCCAAACAGCCAGGGGCCTTCCTTCAAGGTCCCCCTGCCTCTAATCTTTTCACCTAAAGTGAGCTAAAGCTCCCACAGGGCAATGCATCCAGAGAGTTTTGGTAAAGTTTAACAAGAGAGCAAGATATTAACACTGGAGCCTTACCCAGATTTTAACCTTCAATCCATGCTTCCATGGGTTACACTGCCACCAACCCATGTTGCAGCTGAGGAGCATGAAAGACACAATATCAGTTCATCTGATCGAACTGAGATTTGCTGTTTTCCTGGAATACATATGTCAGTCTCATTGGCATAACTTCAATACAGATGATTGCAGTGCTATTATAGGTGTGCTTTATACAGATGCTTGCAGTGATTATGAAGACTATTGCAGTGTTGCCAAATGATTGCTACAATATCAACTAACACCCAGTGTTGCTTTTTTTGCTTTGAAAAAAGGAAATGATTTAAGTCAACATCTTAGCTATTTGGTTACAAATCATCTGATCTTTCTAGCAATCACACTGTCTTTCTCTAAATTGCAGATTTCAAGGTCAGTTTTGATACCTGTCCAACTAAAACAGACCCGTGCATTTTTATAGATTAAATTATGAACCATAAATACAAAGACATATAATAGTCATGTTGGGCACATTGCATGCATATAAGAAATTGAAGCAGTCCCTGAACTTAAAAAGACAAAATAAAAAGCCCTGGTGAGAGGGAGAGGATGTGGCCATTGTGGGGAAAATGTATTCTGTGTGGGCAGAACTAGGGAAATCCAGACTTTTCCACCCATACAGCAGCTATCCAGGCTTTGCTGCAATCTTTCACAAAACTTTCGAGAAAAGCAGATTTGGGAAACATTGGAGAGAAGCTAGAGAAACGCCAGAGAGTGCACAAAAGCATCATGATGCTATGGGGTAACACCCCCCCCCCATGATCAAACTTGGGGTAAATAATACATATGGGGAAAACTTTACACATAATTATTCAGGGCACTCTTCTATCTGTTTTATAAAACAAAATTGGTTATATCCACCAAGAAGGATTTGACTTCAGGTTGAAACTGGCTTTGTCCCAAGGGGAAAAAAACTGTCTATCTGCAGCTCTACTGCATTGTGAACTGCAGTTTTTGCCCTACTCTGAAGGTCATTATTCCAAGAAAGATATTTCTTTACAGTTCCCAGATAAGGTGAAAACTCAACATCTTACAACGCTGCAACATGCTTTATGTCCCTGTTATTAAAGCACAGTGGCTGGATATTTAATATTGTATTTAAACCCCTTCATGCATTTGATAATCTCTGTGTCTAGATGTTTTCTCCCCACTGAACCTATTATTGTGAGGTCAAGTGATTATTCTCTTATGGTGATGTCTACAAAATATTCAAAGCTGGGATGAAAGTAAACTGGCACGGGCTGGTACGGAGTATCAGTAAGATGGGGAGCATGGTATGATTATTAGAATGTAGGAGAGACTCTGAAATGCAACCCCACTCTGCCATGGAAGCTCACGGGTGGTAACTTTAGCACTCTAAGGCTGAGGTCACACTGGAGGCTTGGCACGATGTGGCTGCACTTCTATTTGCATCAGTTTAACTAGTTGAGGGAAATTTTGCTCAGATATCCCGCCTGAACCAGCTTTACTGTGCACTCGTCCCATAGCCGATTGCTCAGATTGTTGTGGCATTCTTTTTTTCCCCAGAAACTGAGAGCCAGTTTGGTGTAGTGTTTAAGTGCACAGACTCTAATCTGGGAGAACCGGGTTTGATTCTCCACTCCTCCACTTGCACCTGCTGATGTGACCTTGGGTCAGTCACAAGCTCTGGCACAGCTGTCCTTGAAAAAGAGCAGTTTGTGTCAGAGTTCTCTCAGCCCCACCCACCTCACAGGGTGTCTGTCGTGGGGAGGGGAAGGGAAAGGAGTTTGTAAGCCGCTCTGAGACTCCAAGTGAAGGACGGGGTATAAATACAATCCTCTCTTCTTCATCTTTCACCCTTGCGCATAAGCAAGTATCCAAAGCTCTGTCTCCTTTTTGACAGCTCCACAATCCCTCTGCCAAGTATTCCAGCCCCTCTCAGCCTCCTTCCCTTCCCTTCTCCTCCTTGGAATACATGGGAGGGGGGTTAAAGTGCAGATTTACATGAGAATAGTCCCATTGACTTCAGTACATTTACCCTATAACAGCAACTCTGGTGCAGAAACAGGAGAGAAGGGTTTTGGGGGGGTTTGTCACTCAAAAACAGCTCCCCCAGGCAATGCTTCCTCTAAGCTGCGGCGCTTTGTCATGGTGATTGACAATGCCAGGGACAATGATGTGCTTATGTACATGGAGCTACCTGATTAAAAAAAAAGAGAGAGGCAGAAATGGAAGGGAAGGTTCAGACTTCCCAAACGGCTTAATGTCGCAACAGGGGGGTTCAATTGTTGGGAAATGTGGAGTGGAATCTCTTGCATAAGTAAAGACTGGACTTTCCCTCCTGTTGGCAAACTCTGCTTCCAGGACGTGCCAACCTGGGTGCCGACGACTGGGGCATGGAAGGCAGCTGTTGTCTGATCATGCTCTTTACATCTGCAAAGGTACCGGGGCAATATTGGTGCACAGGGCTCTTTTTGTAGAAAAAGCCCAGCAGGAACTCATTAGCATAATAGGCCACACCCAACAGTAAAACTCATTAGCATATTAGGCCACACCCAACAGTAAAACTCATTAGCATATCAGGCCACACCCTGACCGCAACACTCATTAGCACATTAGGCCACACCCCCATGTTACCAGAAGTGTGCTCATTCAGCCACACCCACCTTTTGCTTCTTATTCTGTTTACCTTGTCTGTTG
>NW_015175409.1:394074-404916 GCF_001447785.1 Gekko japonicus
CCAGGGCTTTTTTTGTAGCAGGGACTCCTTTGCATGTTAGGCCACACACCCCTAATGTAGCCAACCCTAATGAGTTCCTGCTGTTGGGTGTGGCCTATTATGCTAATGAGTTCCTGCTGGGCGTGGCCAACTCATGAGCCAGCCGGAACTCCGTTCCTGTACGTTCCTGCCCAAAAATAGCCCTGTTGGTGCAAACTGCTCCTGTGACCACAGCCTATTTCTCAGCCTAACACTAGGTTCTTCTTGTTGTCATGATAAAAATAAGGAAGGGGAAATGATGTTGTAAGCCACTTTGGATACCTATAGGAGACAAAGAAGAATGTGCCAGTGAGCCGCAACTGAGTTATGGTGACCCCATAGGGTTTTCCAGAAAAGAGACATTCAGAAGTGGTTTGCCATTGTCTTCCTCTGGGTAGCAACTCTAGTCTTCCTTGGTGGTCTCCCATCCAAGTACTCACCATGGTATTCAGGAGGCAATCAGGGACAAAAGCAGGGTATAAATATCTAAACAAATAAGAAGTGGTTAAAGTGATACTTCCCATCTTTGAGGCCCCTGTCCAAAGAGAGACAATATCAGTAATATATGTATGTTTCTTTTACCCCTTACTAAAAAGTATGGGAATCAAGGATCATTGCTAGACCTCTCAACCATCTTTTGACTTCTAGTATATGCCCACCTCCATCCTCTGCTGGTGCTAGTTAGATAGCACAGAGATCCAGTTTACTGCTTCTATTAGTAATGTATTGAGAAGAATATATCCTTGCTTCTGGATGTGTTCTGCCTTGGTAGAGTTAAAAAAAAGACAAACAAACCTTGACTGCTTCTTGTTCTCTGGACTGCTATAGCTTATTTTTTTTCCCCTACCCTCTCTGCCTCTGTTATATTAATGGCAATAGGAGTTTCACATAGGCAAGCATCCCGAATGTACAGTTTGGGAGTCATAATGCTTGCAGGAGAGGAAAATTTCCCCTTTCGTGTTTCAGTGCTCCTTGAATATCTGCATATGGCCAATTTATCCACTTCATTCAGCAGGGAGACTCCCAGAACTGCATGCAGGAGAAGTCTGAAGTTGCTGTTATTTATGGCAACAAGAAATACTCTAGTTTAATAAAAAGACACTTCAGCCTCTCCTAACCACCCGTGTGTGTCATTTTTAAAAAAGATTAGCTCAGAGTTTTGGGGATCTTTTGGGAGCAAAGTGGCAAATAAAAATGAGCTGACAATATATGATTGTGGCCGCAGAAGCAAAAAACAAAAACAAAAACACAAGCCACTGTATGGGGTAGAAAGAGCTGGGTTTTATCATCAGGATTTGCAGCACAGGGAAATCATAGCTTCCATCATATCAACACATTATCTGGCAAAATCAGCATAACTGAATAATCCACAGCTAGTATCCCGTCTGGCCCTCTGTGCAACACAGTTTAACAACTCGTTACCCCAGCTTCACAATTTAACAGCCTGTATTCAGTCGGTATTTTAGGAAGGTGAAAATTATACAGAAGTCAGTCTATGGCTTGGATCCAGACTAGACGTTTCTAGACATTCCCACAGACGACCATCCACAGATCATGGTTATCTCCCTCCCTCCCTCCCTCCCTCCTGAAGCAGCCTGAAAAGCCCCCCACCCCATCCAGTTCTTGAGGGAGAGTGTACCCCTAGGAACAGGATTTTGGATGACATTTCAGGCTGGCGGGGGGGGGGGGGAAAAAATCATGCTGTGGTTTGGAAATCTTTGCACCTAATGGCTGTGTTGTGAATCATGGGATATGGACGGACAAACAGCCACATGGTGAAGTGGGCTGGGATAAGGGGGGAAACTATGTGAGGCTGAGCAAACAAATAGGCTGGATCCACCACATTTATATAATTGATATCCATTTTAAAATATTTGCAAGGCCTCCTGCTATGGCGGAAGGCCTCCTGCTAGCAGCCCTTCTTGCTCAGTGCTATTCAGAGAGAAAGCAGGATGGGGGGAACTAAATATTGGCAGCATCTGAACCATGACATCCCTTCCAAGGGAAACCTGGAAGGTCATGTAGCTCTTTAAATCAACAGAAACTCTTTGGTGTTACCATCATCTGACCATGACATCACTTCCGTGAAAACCTGGAAGTGACATCAGGTAGCTCTAAAAATTGTCAGCAATTCTGTTCTGGCAATCCTTAGAGCTACCTGATGTCACTTCCAGGTTTTCACAGAAGTGATGTCATGGTCAGATGATGCATCCTTCCACATGCCCATCCCAGAGGTTCCTGCCAGTTGCCAACCACATGCTGGCAATCATAGTTCCTTAGATAATTGTTGGAAAGAAATGTCATAATGTTTGGAAAGAAAAAGTGTGACTTTGCATAATTTCACAGCATTGTGTTATCCCTTTCTGCCTTCATGCCAGTTCTGACTGGAACAGGATTTCCGGTTGACAGTTCTATTAATCTGCAAGTTCAGTGATGATGAGAAATGGGGTCTTTTCAATGGCCTCCCCTTCTTTTTGGAATCACCTCCTTCAAGAGATTTGGAAAGCCATATTTCTCCTGGCTTTTTAAACAGGCTGCAAAGGGGGGGGTTCCCTCCCCCCAAAACCCTCTCCCCTCATTTGCCATTCAGTTACTGACCTTCTATTGTAACTCGATTTCTCTTGGCTGTTTTAAGATCTTTTTTTTAATGTTTTGTTGTCTGAGCAAAGCTGCTATGAGCACAGCAAAAGCAGTATGCAAAGGTTTAAATAAAACAAATATATTGGTAAGCCAACAGCATTAGATCTGTTCCAATATGCCTGAACAAGCAACGGGGAGGGGGGAAGCACTGCACGACAGAAAGCACATCTTTATCTGGATCTCAGTTCAGAGCAATCTTTTTAAATCAGTGGTTTTCAATTCCATTCTGGCAGAACTATTTAGGCCATTCAGTCTTTGTCTGCTTGCCTACTGTGCATGGGGAGGGGGGGGGAGAGGCAGCAATTCCAGCAGAGATCAATGTAGCACTGTGACCAGTGACTGTTTGTATCCAGCCCACATTCCCAACTAACTGTGGAGCCAACACCCCAAGGAAGCCAAAACACATTTTTCCTCTTTACATTGACTCCATTAAGCTCTAAATCTTGCTATAATTGCTCAGGAAAGTCCTAAAGGAAAAATAAAAATTGATTGGTACAAGAAAAATCCACCACCATGTTTATAAATTAATCTTTCAATCCATATTCTGATTGGATATCTCATTGCAAACTGTCAAGTGCTGGAAGATCAGACTGTGCAATAAATTGAAATCCAGGGAAGAGAACTATTGTTTAAAAGTAATGCCTGATTAAACCCATAAAATTAAGTTAACTTTGAAGATGGTTACTTATCATTTGCTTTTCAAGTACTCCTAAGAGAGAAAATAAACTAGCTTATTCATAGTTCGGGATAAAAAGAAGTGTCATCTCACAAGCCACTGTGCTACAGAGGTTTGATTGTCACCAGATCTGGGAGACCTAGGGTCAAATCCCCACTCTGCCATGGAAACTTGTTGGGTGACCAGAGACTGACCAAGACCAATGCCTGATCTTGGAGTTGTAGTAGATAACTCAATGAAAATGTTAAAACTGTTTGCGACTGCAATAAAAAAGGCCAATGCTATGCTGGGGATTGTTAGGAAGGGAATTGAAAACAAATCAGCCAGTATCATAATGTCCCTGTATAAATCGATGGTGTGACCTCCTTTGAATGGAAATTTAACTGTTTTAGCTTTAATATACTGTATGCACTTTGTGCTCTGTGTAAGCCACCCTGAGCCCGTTCGCTGGGAGGGCGGGGTATAAATACAATACAATAAATAAATAAATAAATTGGAATACTGTGTGCAATTCTGGTCACCACACCTCAGAAAGGATATTATAGCACTGGAAAAAGTGCAGAAAGGGGCAACTGGAATGATAAAAGGGTTAGAACACTTTCCCTATGAAGAAAGGTTAAAATGCTTGGGGCTCTTTAGCTTGAAGAAATGATGGCTAGGGGGCGACATGATCGAGGTTTACAAGATTATGCATGGGATAGAGCAGGTAGAGAAAGAAGTACTTTTCTACCTTTCTCACAATAAAAGAACTCATGGGCACTCAATGAAATTGCTGAGCAGTCAGGCTAGAACAGATAAAAGGAAGTACTTCTTCACCCAAAGAGTGATTAACACATGGAATCCACTGCCGCAGGAGGTGGAGGCGGCTACAAGCATGGGCGGCTTCAAGAGGGAATTAGATAAACATATGAGTTCTCTCAGCCCCACCCACCTCACAGGGTATCTGTTGTGGGGAGGGGAAGGGAAAGGAATTTGTAAGCCGCTCTGAGACTCCAAGGGAAGGGCGGGGTATAAATCCAATTTCTTCTTCTTCTTCTTCTTCTTGGAATGCACAGCTGAATGTGTGATACAGACCCCACATTTATAGGGTTTCATTTCTAAAGTGAACACTTGTTGGCTTTTTCTTACAAACAGATGTGCACATATACCAGCATTCACTATAACATATGAACAGGGCTTGTGATTGTACAGCTGGGACATAGTAACTGTTGCTGAAGTTTAGGAGGGGTAATTCAAAATTTTAATCTGGTTGGCTCCATTTTTTCCCCCACTGTAGCCCGATCTTCACAGTCTGGTATCATAATCTCAGTCTCTACACCCCTAACATCTGGGAAGCTAGCAAGGTAGCATTCAAGGCATTAAACTCTCTGAGAGATATAGTTTCACAAGGTGACTAACAGTATGGTCCTAAGCAGCATTAAAACCTTTTAAGTCCAATGGGTTCAGAGTGATGTAATTTTGTTTAGGATTACACTGTAAATCCATATAGTTTGAGTGCTCTGTATAGTGTGTAGTTCTAGAATGTAGAATGCTCTATTTATGGAGTCCCAGAAGGCAAAGGAGGAGGAGAAAAGGAAAGAAGGTCTCCAAGAAGGTCTCTGTTTCTGGTGTCACCACCACCTGTCCAAACCAGACAGCTGAGGAATAGTAGGACATGGTTGTGTGAAGAGGGCAACCCATGGATTTTCTGTGTGCATACAGCTTCTGTACATGTTGTGCAGTTTTGTAGCATGGAATAAAACATGGAAAATCCACACAATCCCATTAGTAGACTCCCAGTGCCTGTGGTCAGAACATCTCGTATTGTTGATGCACACTGCGAAAGACCATATAAACTGTTTGTAAGAACTGTAAAAACTCAACAGTCTTCCCAAACCAACAGTGAAAAGCAAAGAATCAAAATAATGGGTGCGATATAAAATGAAAGAGGGAATGTTTGTATGCTTAGTCTATGGGTTTTTATCAAGTGCTTTCCAGCATGCGGTTTTGCTCATGATCAGACTATATCATCCACTAAAAACTAAAAGATCTGTTATCTCAATGCTGCCATTGGTTATTTAGTGGAAGCATTGTCCTGGCAGATTTTATATCAGTGAGGAAAGTTCACATTTTCCCTCCTCCGTGCCTTGTTAAAGTTAGTATCTATCTATCTCATCATTTTACATTGGTTATATTTTAAAATACCGACTATAGCTGTGTGAGCTTCATACAGCTCAGGAAGCTTTGAGACTGCATAGAAATATTCTCTTCCCCCAAAGTACAGGAAACTACGCATATTGAGAATTCACTAAAAATACAGGATTGTGCAGGTTCACAATACTCACATGACGTATTGTTGTATTCTGTGGAAATAATTAAGCACCTGCTTTGCCTCTCACATGGAATTTGGTATTATTGTTCATGTACACATTTTTTCCCATGCTATTTGTACACCAATAATGCATGTTTATTAAGCATGCATTACATGTATAAATGATGCAAAGTGCATGTATTAATACCATTAAAATTGTGTATAAAAACTGTGTGCTGGTATTCACTGGCCATTCAACTTCACCAGCAATTAGAGCTTCATAAGTCTTGGATGCTCCAGAATCCAGAATGGTCTCTGTGCCAATTGAATACTGGAGCTTCATACGAAGCACCTGCTTTGCCTGTCAAATTTAATTTGGTATCATTGTTCATGTACACATTTTTTCCATGCTATTTGTGCACCAATAATGCATGTTTATTAAGCATGCATTACATGTATAAATGATGCAAAGTGCATGTATTAATACCATTAAAATTGTGTATAAAAACTGTGTGCTGGTATTCATGGCCATTCAACTTCAGCAGCAATTAGAGCTTCATAAGTCTTGGATGCTCCAGAATCCAGAATGGTCTGTGTGCCAATTGAATACTGGAGCTTCATACACCAATCTGCAAATTATTTACTTGGATGCACTCTAAAGGGGTTGGATCCAGCCAGTATTTCCACTCGATCTCATAATTCTGCTCCTCAATATATCTCTTAGCACAGTCTTCTAGGTAGTAAAAGGAATCATCTCTATCCTTTTTTCCACAGCAGAAAAGCGGGTGGGATCCAACCCTCTTTTAACTGAGTTGGCTTCCACTTAATATAGATGCCATCAAATTTCACATTCCCATTCTTTCATTTCAAAAATCCCATTTCAGTTTTGTTTTTCCTCTTGTGCAAATGAAACCCATGAGTGTTTATTCCTGGACAAGTTTCTGTTTTTTTATAACAATATTTCCCCATGAAATTTATGTTATCGTAATATTATTTTTCATCAGTTGCTTAATCAAATGATATAGACATGGCATATAATGTTTCATGAAACTCATGAAAAAATTACATACAATTCCATAAATTTAACAAACAAATTGGAAACATCAGCAATAGACATTAGCAATATGAGTGGGTTCACAATGTCATATGAAAACAAAAAGAAATTTATCAGGTCATATATCTACTGCAGAAACTCCACTAGAATTTATATTTTATTTATTTTACTACGTTTATATTCTCCTTCCATTGTGGACTCCAATGTGGCATACACTGGGTGTATACAACCAGATTTTCCCCTCGTGAAAAGGAAGGAGGGGGGGTTCCTTTGACCATCAAAGACTATGCTGGGCATCATGGGATCTGTGTGACAAAAGCCGTGGGGGACAGGGGCTGGAGTGAAGAAGGGAATTAGGTGACATTGAGTGCAAAACCTGGCTGTATCCAACCCCAATGGTTTCATTTTTACCACCCAAAAAAGCTGTGGTGTGAATCATGGGCCCTGAACAGGCAAAAGCCATGTGTGTGGAGGTGTGATATACAGAGCAATTAGAAGGGAAAGGAAGGTGGCTAGGTTCAACTCATAGGTTCCCAAGAGGTCTAGTGTCCAGCAGGCACTTACCACCCCTAAACCTGCTTAGCTTCATCATGGTAATCTAGTTCTAATCATACCTTGGGAAACACTAGATATTTGTCAAGATCTGTTTGACTGGCTTGGAGAGAAGGGGGCCTAGGTACAGACTGATCTCTGCAGATCTCAGAAGCTATGCAAGATTGGTACTTGCATGGGAGACCACCAAGGAAGACTCTACAGAGGAAGGCAATGGAAAACCATCTCTGCTTCTTGCTCACCTTGAAATCCCCTTGCTGAGGTTGACATAAGTGGTGACTTGACAACACTTAACATACATATGTTTCAGTGACTTACACAGCAGCAGGATTTGTTCCCTATGTATTCCTGACTCTTTCCTCTTCACTTGGTACCCAAAAAACTAGAGAATTTGGCACAGTCATTTTAAACAGCTCTTGGGCTCAACACTGAAGAATATTTATTTCAACATTAAAAAACACAGGCCAGCTTCTACTCTATTTTCCCTGTTGTTATAATGCTCTAGATACCACAGTCCCTTAATTTTTTCTTTCTCTACCTAGCCTATAATTTCACACATGAACACTGCACTTCTATTTGACTGTAAGAGTGAAAAGTGATTTTCTCTAGCAATCTTCACAGAGAGAAAGAGGGCTCCCCAGTGATTTCCATTTGACCATAAGTGACGGAAAAATTTCAAAATAACAGTACATGTAAGATGTGTCCCGTTAGGGATGTGTTTCATGGGCTTTTTGTAATAAAAAAGGGAGACAGTTATCAATAAAAACAAAAGGAAGGCCATCAAAATAAGCTGAGAGATGCTTGAATGACTGTGAAACACCAGTTTTTTCTTGCATCCTATTTCTATATACCTAGCCTCTTCTGAAGTCTTTTTCACTATTTGTTGCCCTTTTAAAGAACTGGTGAATGGGGGGTGGGAGAGAACTATGCCAAGGGAGACTGAAACAAAATGTCTTATGACCTTGTCAGTCACTCATTTGACTAACAGGCCAATCTAACATCAAATACACAGGCAATGACTACCCTTCCCCTTTCTTTCATTTTCCTGACCATCTCTGTCTCCACTCCCCATGCTACCTACCCATACTAGACACCAACAATGTCATCTTAAGCAGAGTTACACTCTTCTAATTGAATTCAATGGACTTAGAAGGATGTAACTGTGTCTAGGACCACACTTGAAGTTTTCCAGTCAAGTGCATTTCAAGGTTTAAGAAGGTTTGCCCCCCAAGCTGGAATAACAAGGCAGACACAAATGTTGGGTTTAACTATAGGGCCACTTTATTAACTGACAACTTTAACTGGAACCAAAGGCAAGGGCAACACAGCTTGTGGTATGGTCAAGGCCAGAGGTCGAAGACCCCTCACTTACCTCTTCAATAGGGCGAGCCACCCTGCCCCGGGTGGAAGCCCACTGCAGGGGCTACCATCCGGCCGGCTAGCCATTACAAGATAACACTGTAGCCCCATCCCCCACGCCGCAAGGTTCAAAGAGAGGACCTAAACAGGGCCATCCCAAAGCCAGTCCATTTTCCCCACCCCATGCCGCAAGGCACAAAGACTGTACTCACAGGACCCCTTCAACCCCAAATGATGGGTGTCAACTGGTGCTCACCAGACCGCAATCTGTATAATGCCTAGCAACCTGCCTAAACCTGCCTAAACTAAAGTGGCCAACCTAGATTACACAACCCACCCTTCTAAAGACCTGCATCACTGCTGCAGTACAGGGTAGGTGAAAACACTGCTTCCAAGCGCCAATCAGGAAGGAACGAAAAATTCCTACCCAGCCCCCAAAACTGGGTGACCAGCAAATGCCTGCACTACTAACAGGGATTGCTGAGGAGAAGACACAGGGCCGGGCTTAAGCTTTCTCAGCCCCGCCCCTTCCTGGTGCCCCTATATGGCACTTTTGGTGCCAAACCCAGCCTGCCTCATCCAGCTGGGAGCCAGTAAAACAGTAAATCACCATGTACAATTAAACAATATTTGTTGGGTTTTATATGCAATGATTAGAATTCAATTATTACCAAGATTACAATAACACTACAATATGCGATATAAAGCTTAGCAGTACATACAACGTAATACAGTACTAGTTACAGACAAACGATGGAGTTCTAGTACACTATCCGTTTGTGTGTCCTTCATCAGGTTTGTCATTCTGTAATTATTTCTTCATTAGAATGAAGTGCTGCAAGCTGCAATGGAGTGTAACATGCTTAATAACCAAAATCATAAAAATTACTCTAATATCTAGAGGAGCATTTTACATTTTATAAACTCACCCATATTTCAAAATGCTAGTTATTATACAATTTTTTGATTCTAGAAAAAAATCAGACAAGCACAATATGTATTTCACAATTCTCCAATGATAACACATACAAAAAATTTCAAAATAAAGAGAACATTTTAAAATTTACCAACCTGGTGACTGGGGAGCTCCTATAGCAAGCTCTAATGTGACTGGGTCTACAGCATATAATAACTGGCTAAGCTTCCCTCAGCGTGGCACAATGTTTCAATGGAAAATTTGTAGGCTGCAACAGGTGTTATGTTTTAAGAAGGCATGTTCTATCTTAAAGGTACCCTGACCATTTACAGAAAAGAACTCAAGTCTAATTCCTGATTTAATCCTTATGGAATCAGTGTGTGTAGCCTGAAGATAAATTCAGCTTCTCTTTGTAATAAAACCCAGGATATATCCACTTGATTATAGGATTGTGATCTGTAATGAAACAATACCATAAACTTAAAATCTTCTGGTTTGTGTGCAGCAGATTTGAAATGGGCAACTATTGGAGCAGACTTCACCTGGTTCCTAATACGAGATAGATGTTCCTGAATGTGAATTTTTATAGGTCTTGTACTGATTCCTAGGAGCTGTGGTGGCTCAAGTGGATAAGATGCTGAACTGCAGGCTGTGGGAGGTCAGTAGTTCAGCAGTTCGAGACCCTGGTGCCGCATGACGGAGTGAGCTCCCGTCTCTAGTTCCAGCTCCTGCCAACCTAGCAGTTCGAAAGCAAGAAATTGCAAGTAGATCAATAGGTACCACTTCGGTGGGAAGGTAACAGCGTTCCATGCACCTTGGTGTTTAGTCATGCCGGCCACATGACCACGGAAATGTCTTTGGACAGCGCTGGCTCTTCGGCTTGGAAACGGAGATGAGCACCGCAACCCTATAGTCGGACACGACTGGCTTTCGAGCAAGGGAACCTTTACCTTTACCTTTACCTTACTGATTCCTATGTAGACCAATTTGCATACACATACACAGGCATATACCACATTAGGGGTATTACAATTACTGAAATGATTAATCTTCACTTGCTCTACACTAGTTGGATGCTGGAAAATAGAACCTTCAATTGATAGTGAACAAACCTTACAACTTTTCCCACATTTAAAGTGTCCCACTCTAACTGGAACTGTATTATGTTGTCTACTCATATCAGAATGGACCAAAACATCTCCTAAATTTCTGGTTCTTCTAAAACTTATTAAAGGAGTCAAGGTGCACCCCGGAACCTCACTGAGTAAATGCCAATGCTTTCATATAGTGGCTTTTATAGGTTTTGCTAAGAGATTATATTGAAAAGCACACTGAAT
>NW_015175409.1:405265-405707 GCF_001447785.1 Gekko japonicus
ACGTGACTGATCAAAAATAAACTTCTCTTCCCAATCTGCCATATATAAGTTTGCCACACTGGGTGCTATAGGGCTGCCCATAGCCACACCACAGATTTGAAAATAAAAAGAATCTGAAAATCTAAAGTAGTTCTTCTCAAAAATTAGGTCAACAAGCTCTATTAAAAATGAGTAGGAGGAGACTTAATAGTATGTAAATCTAGATAATTTTCCAAAATCAAACATGCTTCATCAAGAGGTACATTAGTGTAAAGCGAGGATGTTGCGGGAGCGAGAATGTAACGGTCCAAGACACCAGCCTTTCAAGCAAGTCAGCAACCTTAAGGTCTTTCCAGCTTCTCAGCCTTACCAGCTCTTGCTGCAATCTTTGCTGTGAAGTCCCTTATAGTAACCACACTGCAACAGTCCAGTGGTACACTATGTACAAGGGTTTTATTCACAA
>NW_015175409.1:405723-420668 GCF_001447785.1 Gekko japonicus
GAAGAAGAAGAAGAAGAAGAAGAAGAAGAAGAAGAAGAAGAAGAAGAAGAAGAAGAAGAAGAAGAAGAAGAAGAAGAAGAAATTGGATTTATACCCCACCCTTCACTTGGAGTCTCAGAGCGGCTTACAAACTCCTTTCCCTTCCCCTCCCCACAACAGATACCCTGTGAGGTGGGTGGGGCTGAGAGAACTCTGACACAAACTGCTCTTTTAGGAACAGCTATGCCAGAGCTTGTGACTGACCCAAGGTCACATCAGCAGGTGCAAGTGGAGGAGTCGGGAATCAAACCCAGTTCTCCCAGATTAGAGTCCGCACCTTAACCACTACACCAAACTGGCTCTTGAGAGTTAAAACAGATACATGAAAAAAAACCCATAGAATGTTTGGTAAATTCTAGAGCACCCACAACATGATAACACAGGGGTTCTATTTAGCTTTCGTCAGTGATTGACACGTCCTCTGTGAATTTGTCTAAAACACTTTTAAAACCAAGTAAGCTAGAGACCATCACCAGTGGCATACCTAGCATATTTGACACCCAAGGTGGATCATTTTTTAACACTCCTCTATACAACAAAATTTTATTTCATTGAACTGCACAATACCTCCATTCCTGCCCGCACTGCCCAGGTGTAAACAAATCTAGCCGCCATTATTAGATTTAAAAGAACAGGCTGAAGCTCCCTTGGACTGACATGTAGCTACAAAATTAAGCAAAAGTAATTCTGGACTAGAATCATAGGAATTTCTCTACCAAGACCGAAATGGATAAATTCAGGGCCAGTAATTGTAGTGGTCTTATTTGCAAGCCTGAAATAATGTATTCCTCACATACAGTTTCAGGTGCTTGTTCTTAAAAACAAGCACAAATGACACCACAGCAGAAGCTGGAAGAAGAGGGGGGAACTCCACTCGCCCACCCCAACCAGAAATAATCCCAGAAAGTAGCAGTCCTTTAAAAGCACCAGCTTGAAGATACCATCCCTGTGGCTGCATGCCCTTCCTTCCCAGAAGCAAAGAGAGGAGAGAGGAAGAGTTTTCAATTGGCAACAAGTCTTCCTCTTTCCTGCAGTTCACGGCTCTTTAGAAACACTATCCACAAAGTTTGCAAGCTATGTTCATTTTTTTAAATGAATCCCCCTGCACTCCAAGTGGACTGCCCCCTCTTCCCCACCCCTGGTATGCCATTAACAGATCCCACAGTAACAATTTCCACAGGCCAATTTCCCTAGCAGTTGTTCAAGCCAATGTTGGCCTAGTTAGGGAACACCTCCCCCACTCCATCCTTAGATGGCCCATGGTAGTTGCCAATTGGTCTTACCTATATACTAGCAACTCACACTATTCCGGTCAAAACTAGTTTGGGACTAACCAGTCAAAATCCCCAGCTGAATTAGAGAATACCATAACTCCCAAGGACACTGTGGAGGAGGTGAGAATAGGGCACCTCCCTGACCAATTAGAGAGAGGCCTCCAAAGTTTCTGCTCTGCTCCTCAAAAGTTGATCAACTACTTCCACAGGGAGGATGGATGGCTTAACACAGAAAAAGCCTACTACAGAGAGCAGGGCAGAGCCCAATAGCTTCCCTAGCTCCACACAAGGCTGCTCCACACAAGGTAGCCACTGGCTCACCATGAGTCAATAATGTCTCCTGCCTTATTTAAAATTGGGGGTGGCATGAGGTAGCACCCCAACCACCTCGGCAAGGCATTACATTATGCACCATTTCCAGTGGTCTCCTTTTCTTCAGATTCAGTGACCAAAACTGTCAAAAATATTCTGAATGTAGATGCACCACAGATTTAGCCAAGGGCATTATGGTACTGGCCATCTTGTTTTCAGTCCCTTTCCTAATAACCACAAGCATGCAATGTTTCTTTTTTTTCACACCGGCACACACTGCGGTGACACTTTCCTCAAACTATCCTCACAAAATATTAATTTTAAACCAGTAAATATCCTTGTCTTAAGTTTGAAATCCATCTGTACTGGAAACTGTAGAAGTAACTATAAGAAGGTAGACTATTTCTGAAGCAAACAAAATTCTGGGCAACATGAGTGGATATCTTGTCTTTTCTACCTCGAATTATGATATGGGAAAACACTGCTTAATAACTGATAAAACTCCAGCTTCATTTATGCATGTTTGGCTTTATGTGATGATATTGCTAATTAAATAACCGCCAGGATTTGAAATAAATTAGGTTATTATGCTAAATATCCTACTAAATATTCTAATGAAACTAAGGGGCTGTAATGTGCTGATAATATGTACAATTATGTTGTGTGGCGAGGCTATAGAGCAAAAATGAGCTAGTAAAATGCAATCTTGCAATGTATTCACATTTACATCCACAACTCTGTTCTTTGTCATCTTAGCATTCGTGGACGTTGTGGGGTCTCCTTTAAGGAAGTCTTCAAAGAAAAGTCTACAAAAGAGGTCTGATGAATTCTACTAGTTGGCTTTTATGCTTCTAGAAATCTTTTCCAGATCTCAAGTGCCATTCTCTGGAAAAGAATGGCCCTTTTCCAAAGCCATCCCCTGCTGTTTGTTTATTCGTGTATTTCTCCCCAATCGGGACCCAAAGCATTTTACATCATTTTCCTCTGCTCCATTTTATCCTTGTGACAATCCTGAGAGGTAGGTTGGGCTGAGGGAGTGGACTATCCCAAGGTCACCCAGCAAGCTTCTATGGCATGAGCAGGGATTCGAACCCAGGTATCCCAGATCCTAGACCTAATCCAACACTCTAACCACTACACCACATTGGCTCTCAGCCACTGCTGCTTAAATTTAAAGAGCACCTTAATGTTGTAAAAAGAAAATCATCATTGTATACTACCAAAATAAACAGTAGCTCAAGAAGGTAAAAATGGGGGGGGGTTGTCAGATGTGGCCTGTGGTTTCAGCAAATACGAGATTCTCACAGAAATATGGGATTTCCAGATGCTGGTAGAATGTAAGGTCCCAGCCGGGTGTCTGTCTGCTAGTCAAGAGCGTTGTACCACAAACAAGGGGTCCCCAACCTTTATGGACTGGTAGGCACCTTTGGAATTCTGACACAGGGTGGTGGGCACAACCCAAAAATGGCCGCCACAGGAGGTAGAGCCAACCACAAAATGTCAGGGAGTCAGGTTATGCAGAACTCTAACAGTTAAATCTTAAACAATCCATTCCCTCTGTACCATTTTGTTTCTTTTTCTTTGTTTTGTCTTGTTGCGCTCCCACCTCCTTCTTCAAAACTCTAATAGTAACACTTCAAAATTTCAGGCAGAAGTCTGTTTAACAAGATGCCTTTTAAACATGCACATGTTATTTAAAAATATTTTCTTGCTTACATGCGGGCTGCCTTTCATCACACAATGAAGATTCTTATGCCGTGGTGACAGCTGCTGCCAAAGCAATTTTTAAAAGATCTGTGAAGCCAATCAGAAGGCCGGCTGGCCAAAGCCCTGCCCACTTTCTAAAGATACTTGGCGGGCATCAGGAAAGATGTCAGTGGATGCCATGGTGCCCAGAGGCACCATGCTGTGGGCCGCTGCTGTAGAAAGTGGCCATCAGACATGGATTCCTGTAAATGTAAGACATGTCCTTTGTTGTTGTTGTTCAGTCGCACAGTCGAGTCCAACTCTTCGTGACCCCATGGACCAGATCACGCCAGGCCTTCCTGTCTTCCGCTGTCCTCTGAAGTTGGCTCAACTTCATGTCCGTTGCATCTATGACACTGTCTAACCATCTCATCCTTTGCCGTCCCCGTCTTCTTTGACCTTCAATCTTTCCCAGCATCAGGGTCTTCTCCAGTGAGTGCTCCCTTCTCATTTGGTGGTCAAAGTATTTGAGCTTCAGTTTCATTATCTGGCCTTCCAGGGAACAGTCAGGGTTGATTTCTTTTAGGATTGACTGATTTGATCTCCTTGCAGTCCAAGGGACTCTCAAGAGTCTTCTCCAGCACCATAGTTCAAAAGAATCTATTCTTCGGCGCTCGGCCTTCCTTATAGTCCAACTCAAAGACATGTCCTTTACCAGGATTTATATAAGATCCCCTTAAGAAACTGCACATGTTATCACAGAACATTTGTGCAGTTGGGAAAGAATCTCCATGGAAATGAAGCACCCAAGTGATGAGGTTATTTTTATTTTAAAATACATGTAGGATATTATGTTGCACGATTATTCAGTACCCATAGTGCAATTTGAGGGTTAAAAGGAACTGACAGATTGATAAGGTGTTCAACTCAAGTCTTCTGCTGGCAGTTTAAATATGGCCCATTAAATAATAAATTAATGTTACTGGCATTTCTAGTTAATCATAATGAGCCCAGACCCTGTGAGAATTTTAACTAGGCTCCATTTGTTCCAGCTCTGAATAATTGCAGAATTAATAATTTATATTGGTGCTCTTTTGAAGATTGTTCCTGTAGCAGGTAATTGTTGACGTTCAAGACTTCCACTTATAATATTGATGTCTGATGGCAAGTTTATGGTTGCCAGCGCTTTAAGGCATCTCTATAAAGCCAATCTCCAGGTAGTATGTATCACTGATTGAACGGCTGAAGTAATCTTTTGGCTGGAGTCGTCCCAGTTCACCACTTACAGTCTTGAGGCCCAACTAGCCCACCACCCAAATGTGTTCTGAAATGGCACCACCATTTGGAAATCACTTAAATAAATAAATAAATAAATGCAGCTGATGCCAGCAGTGAAACCCCTACATCAGTTTTGCCCCTCTGCTTCATAGTATCGCCATGTCCTGATGTCACGGTGTTATGGATTTTTTCTGACTTCATTCTACTAGTGATGCTGTGAATTTTGGAAAGAGAAGAGGGTCAAAAAGCAGACTTACTCATTCTCATTGCCTGTTTTCTCTTGTCGAGCACACCACACTTTCACATTCTTTACAATTCAAGATAGGTAGCCATGTTAGTCTGCCTGTAGAAGTAGAAAAGAGCAAGAGACCAGTAGCACCTTAAAGACTAACAAAATTTGTGGCAGGGTATGAGAGTTTGTGAGTCACTGCTCACTGCTTCAGATACAGCTACAATGTGAGTCCTATATAATGGAAAGTGGAGTGATATCAGATGCTGAATGACATTTGCAGGTGAATGACAATCTCAGGTGAATGACAATCTCAGGCGAATGACAACAGCAGGCATGATTGCATTAGTATGAATGGCTTGAAGAGGGAATTAGATAAACATATGGAGCAGAGGTCCATCAGTGGCGATTAGCCACAAGGTATAGATAGGAACTCTCCATCTGGGGCAAGTAATGCACTGTATTCTTGGTGCTGGGGGCGGGGGCAACAGTGGGAGGGCTTCTAGTGTCCTGGCCCCACTGGTGGACCTCCTGATGGCACTTGGTATTTTTGGCCACTGTGTGACAGAGTGTTGGATTGGATGGGCCATTGGCCTGATCCAACACTGGCTTCTCTTATGTTCTTATGATATGTAGAGGGTAGTAGGCATAGAGAAATCAGCACTGATAATGAGACAGGAAACACAGAGGTCTCAATTTAAGTCCAGCTGGATGCGTTGTCTTGAGCTTCATTATCAGTTGCAATTCAGCAGTCTCTCTTTCTAATCTCCCTTTGAAATTCCTTTGTAAAGAGAACTGCATCTCTTAGGTCAGCAACAGAATGTCCTGGAAGGTTAAAATGTCCTCCCACTGGTTTTGAATGTTGTGGTTCCTAATGCTCCCCTGCTCCGGCGGGGAGGGTGGGATATAAATCAAATAAATAAATAAATAAATAAAGTCAGACTTCTGTCCATTAATTCTTCATCGAAGGGACCAGCCTATTTGTCCAATGTAGAGGGTGGAAGGGCACTGTTGTCATGTGATGGCATAAATCCCATTAGAAGATGAGCAGGAGTATAAACCTGAGATGGTGTGGCTGATGTTGCTGGGTCCACTGATGGTGTTGCTAGGATCTATATGAGAGCAAAATTGGCATCTAGGTTTGTTGGAGGCCTTGGTACTGGAGTCCATGTTACTGTTAATCAGTTTATCATTGCGAGTGAGAAGTTGTTTTAGGTTAGCAAGCTGCCTGTAAGCAAGAAAAGTTCGGCCCCCCAGTGGGAGCCAGTTTGGTGTAGTGGTTAAGTGTGCGGACTCTAATCTGGGAGAACCGGGTTTGATTCCCCACTCCTCCACTTGCACCTGCTGATGTGACCTTGGGTTAGTCACAAGCTCTGGCACAGCTGTTCCTGAAAGAGCAGTTTGTGTCAGAGTTCTCTCAGCCCCCCCCCAGGGGGTCTGTTGTGGGGAGAGGAAGGGAAAGGAGTTTGTAAGCTGCTCTGAGACTCCAAGTGAAGGGTGGGGTATAAATCCAATCTCTTCTTCTTCTTCTGCCTGTGTGACGGAAATGTCGCTATCCAGCATGGGTTGTAGGTCATTAGTAATGCGTTGAACTGGCTTGAGTTGTGAGTTGTAGGTGACCACCAGTGAAGTTATGTTGTCATTTTCTTTGGGCTCGTCTTGTAGCAACTGGCCCCTGGGTATCATTCTGGCCTTTCCAGTCATCTTTCTCACCATATCAGGAAGATATTGTAGTTGGTGAAAGCTGCAAACAAATACTGAAGTTCGACTGTATTACTTAACCATCCCTCATTCTGTTGCATTGACTGTAAATGTACTTTGGTGCTCTAACTTTTATTACAGATGGGAGGGGTGGGGAGGTGGGCATTAAAATAAAAGGTTCAATAGGTAGGATATAGCAGAGGTTACATATGGGGGTTCTGCTATCAATCCCCTCTTGAAGCAATGTAGAACCAGCTAGCCCCAAAAACAGCTTTAATGATGAAGTGGGCTTCACTGTTCCAGCTTAGGGAGCAATTATCTCTTTAAAAGAAATTTCAGAAAACCTGTTAGACCTGTGTGAAAAGAGAGAACAAAAAAATCAACATAAAAAAAAAATCTAAGCTCAGAGACTATAAAATGTTGTTCAGGTATTTATGCCCCCCCCCCCAAAAAAAGAGAAGAATATATGTGATATTGAGTACTGAGATAATTTAATATTTTGAGAGAGTGTTATTAAGTTTGTAATGGTAGAATCACATCAGGTTGCTACCCTGTGATTACTCCATATGGTCAACAGCACAAAACCTAGATGTAGAATGGATCGGATACCACCGTATATAACGTTTTGTTCGTTCTGTCACTTAGGTTAAAATCTTTAGAGATTAATTGGGCCTTTCTTATCTTACCTTCTCTTGAAATGAGTTGTAAATTAACTCAAGCTTCTTTATGAAAAGAGGAGCTTAGAGGGAGTGGGCGTAAGAACCTGGCAACTGCAGCTACTCCACATGTGCCCCGTGGAAGTGCTGTTCTCAAGGGAGGTTGGAAGATTATTTGGAGAGTGCCAAGCTGTTTGAGAAAGCACTTGGTGAGATAAAAGGGTCTACACATTCAAGGCCATAGATAAAAGCATGCATGAGAGAAGCAATAACACCTTAGAGAAAAATTGTTAAGGGGCAAAGTAGATGTAATCTGAGAAACCCATGATTAAGATTTCTTGCATGTTTAGAGGACTAACAGCAACTGGGGAGAGGGAGGCATGAATCAAACTTCACTCATACTTTTCCCAAGTGCAAAACATCCAATCTCTCAATGCTGCCTATATTCATAAGGTACTTGTATGATTCCTTCAAAGGGCTGAAAAGCAACCATCAAGGAACTTGTATCAGGGGAAATTGCTGGGGAGGGTCAATACTGCTTCTTCATCATTGTGGACTCCAAGAGTGTTTTTACTTTTAAAAGAAGGGGAAATGATTGTCATCACAGACCCGAATAAAGACATCTGACAGCATTGTGGGTTAAGGTTTTATTTGTTTGTTTGTTTATTTTATTTGTAGACCATCCTCCCCCCCAAAGGACTCAGGAAGAAGAAGGAGGAGGAGATTGGATTTATACCTCACCCTTCACTCGGAGACTCAGAGCAGCTTACAAACTATTTTCCCTTCCCCTTCCCACAACAGACACCCTGTGAGGCAGGTGGGGCTGAGAGAACTCTGACAGAAACTACCCTTTCAAGGACAGCTCTGACAGAACTATGGCTTGCCCAAGGTCATCCAGCAGCTGCAAGTGGAGCAGTGGGGAATCAAACCCAGTTCTCCCAGGTTAGAGTCTACACACTTAACCACTACATTCAATAAATACATATACTAATCAATTATAATAATAATACAATTTTGATTAAAACAACTAAGCAATTAAATCAACTAAAACAATACAGTACAAATTGTAACTAGTTTAGATGGTGTTGGATACCAATGTATACCCTTTCCACAGGATGTGGGGGGGAGTAAAGGAGGCCAGGCTTGATGACAAACCATTGCTGGCAGAACATCTCTGTCTTACAGGCCCTGTGGAAATGGACCAAGTCCCACAGGACACAAAAAGGCCCTGGCTCTGGTCGAGGACAGTCAGATCTCTTTCAGACCAGGGATCACCAGAAGGTTTTGCTCCACAGAGTGTAATGTTCTCTGGGGAGCATACCAGGAAAGGTGGTCAGGTAGGTACATTGGTCCTAGACTGTTTAGGGTCTTGAAGATTAATACCAGAACCTTGAACCTGATCTGATATTCAACCTGGAGCCAGTGCAGCTGGCGGAGCACCGATTGGATATGTGCTGTTAAAGGGGTTCCCATAAGGATACTGACCACTACATTCTGGACCAGTTGTAATATCTGGGTCAGTCTCAAGAGTAGCCCTACAAAGAGCATGTTACAGTAGTCTAGCCTGTAGGTGACTGCTGAATGGATTACTGTAGCTAGGAAGGGGGTGGTTGCCTGATCTGATGTAGTTGGAGAAACGCCAGTCTGGCAACATTTGTGACCTGGTCCTCCATTGATAAGCAGATATCCAGAATCACACCCAGGCTCTTGGTGGTCGGCACTGGTGTTAAAAATGCACCATCAAGAGCCAGGAGAACACCCCACCCCTGAATCTCCCCCCAGCCACACAACCTCCATCGTTGATGGATTCAGTCTTAGTCAGCTGTGTTTCAACCACCCAACCATGGCCTCTAGCCCTTTGGCCAGAATGGATGGGGTGATATCCAGCCAGCCAGCCATCAGCAGATATAGCTTGGTGTCATCAGAGTACTGATGACAGCCCAGCCCAAAACTCTATGCCAGCTGGGCAAGTGGGGGCATATAGATGTTAAATAACACTGGAGAGAGGATTGACCCTGCACACCAAAGGGTGGTGAGGTGACACCTTCTCTCCTAGCGCCACCCTGTGTCCCTGACCTTGGAGGAATGAGGTGAGCCACTTCAAGGCCACCCCACAAATTCCTACATCAGTGAGGTGGTGGGTCAACAGATCGTGGCTGACCATGTTGAATGCTGCTGTCCTGTCTAACAGTAACAGCAGCACTGATTTGCCTTGATCCAGCTGCCTGTGGAGATCATCTGTGAAGATGACCAGTGCCGTCTCTGCCCCATGGCCAGGGTGGAAGCTGAACTGGAATGGGTCGATGTGTCCTCCAGGAGACTGTAAGTGTTCCCACTCTCTCAATTACTTTACCCATAAACAAGAGATTCAAAACTAGGCAGTAACTGGCAGGATCTAATGGATCCAACAATGGTTTCTTACCATTGCTTCTTTTAAACCCCCTAGATAGTCCCCAGTACTAAGGGACATATTGATAATGTCTACCTGGGACCCCCGAATTCCATCACCACTGGATTTTATCAGCCATGATGGACATGAGTGTATAGAAATATTGATTTCTAAAAGTCTCATGCCTTCTCCTGTGATGACATTCTGGTGTCTCTGTTTCCTGTTGCAGGCCAAATGGTCCAGGGCAGACCAAATGGCCTGAACAACGGCCATGCCGTATAACCACACATTCTTTAACACCTCTAAGTGGAAGAGCGAGACTTCAAGGTGCCTGCTTTAAGGCTACATGGGCCATGTCATGTACATCATGGAGAAGCTGGAAGCTGGGTCACCTGACTGCAGGAGGGGCCTCCAAACTTCTAGCCTATCCCCACACGCAGCTATGGCAACCAACAATTGGCCACACACCACTGCTGCTCGTGATTGGCTGAATGGCCACAGCTGATCATGAATGGAATTGGGGTATAATTGTTTTTATTCCTATGGGACTGAACTTCTTGCTCTTGCTCTGCTCTGCTCCCTTCTTGTCATTGTCTGTTTATTGCACCTGGAAATGCTGTCTCTTGGAAGACAAAGAGCTGCTTTGTGAACTGGAGCACATGGGTGCAAGGATGGGATTTCTCTTCAAAATCCCTTGGTGTCTAATTGGACTGTATACCTTGGACACTCTTGGAATATGGACACTTCACTGGTAACTATGAATATCTTTACTTTGTAGTTAAGGCACAGAGCCATAGGTTTCTCTTGTTTTCAGTCTCTTATATAGTCTGTTTTGCTATGCTCTGTACTGAATAAAAATTATTCTTATTTCTAATGGGTCTCTGATGTTGTAACTTGCATTCCAAGCCTAAATCTTGTGGCCTAAACGCTCACCATATACACTACCATTGGAGAGTAAAGTGTGCACCTCTGGATAGAGTTGCTATTGTGTTAAATCCCAGATGCTAACTAAGGGTTTGGAATCTCTCCCTTAGGAAAAGAGGTTCTGGTGGCATATTGTTCTGAAAACCATAGAGGATACAGACCATCTCGTGGTTTGTTGTTTAATGTACTGTAAAAGTACAGGATTCCCTCCCATCCCTGGACTGGTCTGGGTGGCTAATACCTGTACAATGAGTCTAGGAGACAAGTGGTTGGCTTAACAGCACTCAGTATCCTGTCAACACTGGCCTGAAAATGTTGGCTGAAGCTGTCAAGAACTGAATCTAAAGGCAGCCAAGGGGGCTCCATTTCACACACTGTATCAATGTTGGCAGATAGGTTGTGGTGCAGTGACAAGACTTTATCTGCAAGAGGCTTCCGGTTTGGCTCCCGCGAATGGCGGACACATCCTCGGGTCGCTCCTGAGGGCGTCTCGCCCGCCCGTGGTGGAGGGAATTCGCGCAAGCGGAGACCCGAACGAGCACCTCAGGAAGAGAGGAGCTCGGATCCGGGGCGCTTTAGGGCGTACTAGGGGGGAGTCTCTCTTTCGGCTGAGAGGTCGGAGACCGAGGCTCCCGCCATGCCCTGACCCAATGGTGTATCAATGTTGGCAGATAGGTTGTGGTGCAGTGACAAGACTTTATCTGCAAGAAAGCTTGCAAAAGCCTCACGGCTAATGGCCGAATTGCTAATTTTGGGGGTTCTCTCTGTAAGAGAGGTTAAGGACCAAATTATCCTAAATAATTTTGCTAAACTAGAGGTAGTGGACATGATGGAGACTGTGAAAAATTCCCTTTTAGCAGTCTTCACTGCCATCTCATATGTTTTCATAGGCCCCAGTCTCACGGGCCGGATATTGCGAGGGGAAGGCGTGGCTGTTTGCCCCGGGGCAAAATAACGCACAGTTGTGCGATCAGACATCCTGTGGAGGTTCTGTGGCAGTCCCGTGGGTAGGGAGGAGGTACCAATCACAGGACAATCCTGCAGTGCGGCAAAGAAGCAGCGCGGTGCGGCAAACGGGTTTGGGGGTTTTTGTACACCAAAGTATGCACATGCTCCAGTGGGTGCTTGTGCGCATCCATGGAGACTTGGAAAAAAAAACCTTTTTGCAAGGGGACATGGACGAGTGCCGGATGCCACCAGAAATGCGGTCAGATGCCCGCCATTGCCCTGCGGTTACCGGAAACTAGTACCTTGGAGGTACTAGTTTTTTACCCCGCATCTTCGGCGGGAAGCCTTGGGTGAGTCACGGGAGCTCTACGCTTCCCAGATGTGGCGGTGAGATCGCGCCCAGAAAATCCGGCTATCTTCCATCTCTCTAGCGTGGCTAATGTTCCGTGTGACCGCAGCCATAAATGACCTATAGGATGCTCTTGCAACTTTGTCACAAGACTGTCACTAAACTTACTCTAGACAGCTAAGTTCTTACTTCATCCTTTAAGCTCCATGGTGTACCATGGGGCTAGGTTGGAGTGGGAGCAAAGAGGGCACTGGGGAGTGATTTCATCAGTACTTCAGAGAGACTATTTCATTCCTCTATCAGCACATCCAATGAACCACTGGGAGGCATCAGATCCCACAGATGATTCTGAAAACCAGTTGGATTCATTAGTCTCCACAAGGGAGCATTAGGGGTGTGCAAAAAAAAAAAATCAGCCTAATCAGGCATAATCGATTTCGGCTGGCAGTAAGAATCCCGCATGTCAGTATGATCAGTATGAGCCGATTTGGGAGTCTTTCGGCCAGCCGAATGTCAATTTCAGCCCCATTATATCCTATGGGCCATTGAAGTCAATGGCGAAAACATAGGATATATTCTGGGGGCTGGAGGGGAGGGGGCTTGAGGGAGAGACTGTTCTTAGTAATTATTTTTAAAGGTTTTAGTAATAATTAAAGATAAGCTCCAAATAATTTAAATTTAATTTCATTAGTGTGGGCACCCAAAGCAACCTACCCATAGATTCACAAACATTTGGGCTGACACACCATGGCTCAAAGCTTGGATTGATAGCATCACCATACCTCACTTTTCCTTGCCTGCACACCAGGGATGTGCCCCAAGATTTTGCTAATCAACACTATTCCCCTTCACTGGGTAGCATGTGGTTTCAAATGATGATGGGAAACACAGAGAGAGTTCTTGGATTAAGTACTTCGAGAGGACTGGTATTGTATCAAGCAACTGAGTACAATTTAGATTCCAATTGAGGTTTATAGTAAATCTTAAACAGACACAACTACTGCTGCATCACCCAGTTAGGCAGCCGAGGCCCAAGCCAGAACTCCACTCACCTACTTCCTTTTGCCTGTCCTACAATACTACATTCCGCACTAGTCTCTGCTGTTCATAACCACTGTTATATCAGAATACCACAACTGGTTAACATATAGTATTACCCAAATAGACAGTTTCCTAATTAATTGAGGGAATTAGCTTAAGGAGACAGAGTGAGAGGGGGTACCTTGGATTCTCCACCAATGTTTACAGGGATTTTTCCTTAAGAAATGAACCAGGCAGAAATGAATTTTATTAAAAGAGAATAAAAGGATAAAACACACATACAAACAAGCTGAAAACACACACAAACTAGCTAAGAGAAAAGCAATTTTGGGGAATGCTATAATTACCAGTCTTGAAGAAAGAGGTCCATGGAAGCAACAAGTAGAGCAGCAAAATGACTGGCATTTTATGGAGAGAAGAAGAAACCCAACAAAGATGGAGGTGTGGGAGAGGATCCAAGTCATACACACCCCTGGGGAGCAGACCCTCTTCTGATATAATGCACAATTTTCCCTCTGGCAAGTGTGATGTGTTTGCCAGCAAAACAATAACTTAATGGGTTTTTCCTGAGTTGGACAAAAAGATGGGAGGGGTTTGATTGTTTTTTCTGAGGTGGACTATAGGTGTGAATGGGGCTTGATGACCCTGTAAGTACTGAATGGGAAAAACCACTAGGTTTTTATTTTTTATAATTAAATGTTGCTTAATTAAGGTAAATGAGTGCAAAGAAGTGAGGCTGAGTGTTGATGAGATTAGTCCAAGATGAGTCAATAAGTTCTTGGGAGATGTACAAAAGAGCACAAAGTGTGTGACTGTAAGGTACAATTATAATAAGCACAGTGATCTGTTAGAATATCAAATACACTGTTTATAGAATTAACTTAATTCATATATTCGCCAAACTCCCAAAGGTCTCTTGTATAAAATTATATAAAAAGAACAGCAGTTAATTACAGCCAGTCCAAGAGAACCATTAAGAATCTCATAAGTCCAGATCCAGTAATTCTGAAGGAATAATTAAAGTATAAATCCCATTCATTTTTCCTTGCATAAATAAGATGAACCTTTTCTGTATAAGATGGAACAGCTTCCCTCTTCAAAAAGAATGATCCTTTTTCCAGATGAAAAGTAGCTCTTTCCAAACAAAAAGCATTCTTCTAAAATATATATATATATTTCCAGATGAAAGGTAGCTCTTTCCAGTTGAAAAGGACAGGTTGCCAGCTCTGCTCTCATTTTGATTAGACTCTTATCAGTAATGTTTTTTTTCCTGAGTTGGACAAAAAGATGGGAGAGGCTTTATGGGTTTTTCTGAGGTGGCCTATCAGTGTGGATGGAGTTTGATGACTCTGTAAGCACCAGATGGGAAAAGCTACTAGGTCTGGTGAATAAAATTAAGTGTTGCTTGATTAAGATAAATGGGTGCAAGGAAGTGATGCTGAGTGTTGATGAGATTAGTCCAAGGTGAGTCAATAGGTTCTTGGGAGACACGTTGTCCTAAATTATGCATTTCTCCAGGGCATGGAGGAGACTGTTAGCTATCCAGCCACTCTTATTCTCACTTCTAAACTATATGTCTAGGCTTCTTTCTGACCAGCATCCATTTTGTGTCCTTTTGGGCCAGGCAGTGTCTTGCATTTATGATTTCTGAGATGATATTTTAAGAAGAGTATTTATAGTTATGCTAGCTATAAACTGCCCCTCAGTGAGTGGAGGGATCTGACTGCTAACAACAGTGTCTTGTTTGGTCAGCTCCCCCTATTCCCAGATCCCTCAGGTTGCAACATCCCTAGTCCACAGCAACACTTTCTAGGGCATAACCATTAAAGCAAAGCCCATTTGACTACTTCCCCCAAGCAGCAGTATGAAGATATTTAAAAACATGAAAAATCACATGGCCAACTTCAGAGAGACTCAACAAAATCCATTTTACCTTTGAAACAACCATCTGGTTGTACATGGGTTCTAAAGGGAAGAAGGGTGAGTCAGTGTACTCCAGCAATAGCTGAGAGCAGAAGCTGCCAAGGCTGTTTAAAGCCTCAGAATGTCAACTTTGGTTAGCCCAGAGTAGCCCTAGCAACAGGGATGGCCAATCAAGCTGGCATATACATCCTGAAGG
>NW_015175409.1:420738-428420 GCF_001447785.1 Gekko japonicus
ACAAATATCTAATAAAAGTGCTGGTAGGATTTGTATTTCTTCGATTTCCTGTTTGGGAGGGAGTTGATGCATGGTGTTAGGTATGCTACAGAACAGCAGTATTGACTCAGCCATTTTGACAGAGCCTGAATTTCCAAAATGAATGAGACTGATTGACTGCCAGCTGCGAGCCACTTCAGCCAGTGTTTGGATCCTTGAAATGGCTTTGTCTCCTTGAAGTCAATGAGATTGATGCTGTTCAAAAGCAGTTGTGGCCAACCAACTGAAGTAGTTTTATGGACTGCATGGAGGTATCGTCCGCTGGAGGAAAGGGTCCTTATTTTGATAATTAATTGCCTATTTAATATGGTTTGATTGTTTTTGTGAAATCAAATCTCACCCAAATGGCTAATATCAGGAATGGAAACCAAGTGATTGCATGTGTTGTCTTAATAAGAGCACCCAGAGATTATTTCGTGTTGGGAAGGGAGCACAAGACATCGTGCTAATTAGCTTCATTACAAAATCACTGCTTTAGCGCTGTTAATTAATTTGCCTAATTGGGAAAGAGAAGTAATTGTTGTTACTGCAGCACCACTCAACTGAGTAAAGTTACAGCCATTTTGGATGCCTCTTCAGGTGGCAATTTACGACACATTTGTTAACTTGGTGTTGTCAGTACACCAGTTGTTATTGCATTGTGCCTTGGCATGAGAGATTTCGGTGAGGGAAACGTTTATTAAAGGATTGTTCTCTCTTGTTTGTGTTCTCATCTATCCAGATAGATTTGTTTCATTCTATCTCATAGCCTCCTCAAATAACAATTGGGTACATGTAGCCCTGGGGAAAATCTTCCTCTCTGCAAGCTGGCTCGTAGCCTGCAGTCATGTGAATCAGCTGCTATGTTTCAGATACAGGTTTCAGAGCATAGGAATGAACATGTGGGTGTAATAATACTTAACATCTGTATATCGCAGCTGAGAGTGTTCAGAGTGCTCCACATACATTGTCTCAGCAATATTTACAACCACATTGTATGTAAAGTATATAAGGTTGTTTGGATCTCATGAACCTCCCATACAAGGATTTTGCAATGACAGATGTTACTCTGGTTTTGTTTTCTCCCAGCAGCCCCTTGTGACTCCTGAAAAGCCAGTGCTGAAGGCTGAGAGATTCATGTATGTAGACAAGATGCCCCTTCCTTTCTCACAATTCAAGAATTCGTGGGCACTCAATGAAATTGCTGGGCAGTTGGGTTAGAATGGATAAAAGGAAGTACTTCTTCACCCAAAGAGTGATTAACACATGGAATTCACTGCCACAGGAGGTGGCGGTGGCTACAAGCATGGATAAATATAAGGAGCAGAGGTCCATCAATAGCTATTATCCACAAGGTATAGGTAAAAACTCTTGGTCTGGGGCAAGTGATGCTCTGTATTCTTGGTGCTTAGGAGTGCTTCTAGTGTCCTGGCCCCACTGGTGGACCTCCTGATGGCACCTGGTATTTTTGGCCACTGTGTGGCAGAGTGTCGGACTGGATGGGCCATTGGCCTGATCCAACATTGGCTTCTCTTATGTTCCTTCTTGTGCTACTGGAGGGGGGCTAGTGCAAGAGGAAGAGAGGTATTTTTTTTACTGATTCTGATTTACTGATTTTACTGATTCTCCTTTGTTGGTGCACCCCCATGTCAAGTGGCAATTCCATCTACAAGAGTTTTGACCCTCAGTCTTCAGGGGCTTGCAGGAGGTCAGCTGGGAGAAGAAGAGGTTAAGTAGTTTCACTTCCAAAGTTTCCTTGTGCTGCAATCCATACATGCAACCTGTTAGGCTTCAAATTGAGAAGCTGAAGAAGAAAGAATGACTTGTGTATGATCTCTGGATGAGTTTATGACTGAGGTGAAATTTATACCAGAGACTTTCCAGCCTGTAGCTGCTGCTCTTGACCACTAAACTTCACCATTTATGAAAGTGACATTTTTTCTAGGAGGAAGCAACACCATGCAGTTCTAATTGATCCATACAGGTGAGTGTCACCAACAGGGAGCCTATGTGGATCATATACAAAAGGCATGTACCATATACCGATGGTTGTCCAGAGAGGCCCTCAGTAACTTAAAAGATCTTGTTCGTGTCCATATAGCTTTCTGTTCAAAGTATTTTCAAATGTCTAAACCACATACGTCCTGACCTGGATGGCCCAGGATAGCTCAAACCTGTCATATCTCAGAAACTAAGCCCTGGTTAGGACTTGCATAGGAGGCCACCAAGGAAGTCCTGGGTTCCTCTGCAGAGTCAGGCAATGGCAAAATACCTATTGAAAACCCTATAAAATCTTTCAAAGGAGTGAAGCAGGGTTCCTTCTGGCCCCTATTATTTTTCAATGATATGGTTAAACACATGACTGATAACAAATTCCACCCGCCAAAACTTGCCCGATGCAACCAACCAATACTGCTATATGCAGATGCTATAGCCCTTTTATCTAGAACGCCACTTAGGCTCCAAAGGGTGCTTGATAGTTTTACAACATACTGTGCCAAAGAACTCCTGATAATTTTGACAACACAATTCATTTATTTCCCTCTTCTTATGAATTTGTGTCCATTTCTAATCAATTCCCTTTCGATCCAAGAGAAATTCAAAGAGAGGAGGAGCAGGAAGGGAGGTTCTGCCAAAATTCAGATCACTAACTGCTCAGAGACAGGCAATATCTTCCCAAATGTTTCTGTTCTTCAGCTAGAGCATCATCCTACGCTGTGTAACGTAATTGCAAGGACTAAAGTTACAAAAGAGTGCACTGATTTCTGTACGAAGAGAAAGGAAAGAGAGATCCCTCTTTTAAGGAAAAAAGCGAATAAGACAATTCAATTACTATATTTAGAAAAAGTTAATTTTGGGGGAAAAAAATCCCCTCCCCATAAAGATTCTAGTAGATGCATTCTGCAAAATGGACAGCTCAGATTGGCATGGAATCTGGAAACATGCCTGATTATAACATATGTCTCTATATAACATTTATTTATGTTACCATCAGGGTAGGCATATTTTGCCAGTAATTTCTATCTTTAGACATTTTGTCTCTCTATGCTTATTAAACTTTGGTTGCAATCCTATGCATAGTGGGTTGCCAACCTCCAGGTGAGGCCTGGCCATCTCCTGGAATTACAACGGATCTCCAGATGACAAAGACCAGTTCCCCCGGAGGAAATGGCTGCTTTGGAGGGTGGACTCTCTGGCATTATAAGCTGCTGAGGTCCCCAAACCTGTCTCCCCAGTCTTCACCCCCAAATCTCCAGGAACTTTCCAGCCCAGAGTTGGCAACTCTATATGCACCCTTGCTGAGATGACCCAATTGAATGAAATGAGACTTATTTTTACATAAATTTGCATAAGATAGCATTTTAAAACAGTGTGAAAATGGATGCCAGTTTGGTGTAGTGGTTAGGAGCGCGGACTCTAATCTGGGAGAACTGGGTTTGATTCCCCACTCTTCCGCATGCAGCCGCTGGTGTGACCTTGGGTCAGTCACAAGTTCTTTCAGAGCTGTTCTCTCATGAGCAGTTCTCGAAAGAGCTCTCTCAGCCCCACCTATCTCACAGGGTGTCTGTTGTGGGGAGGAGAAGGGAAAAGAGACAGTTTCGTGCAGTGGTTAAGTATGCGGACTCTAATCTGGGAGAACCAGGTTTGATTTCCCCACTCCTCCACTTGCACCTGGCTGGATGACCTTGGGTAAGCCATAGTTCTGTCAGAGCTGCCATTGAAAGGGTAGTTTCTATTGTGTAGTGGGAGCCGCATGGATCGACGACAGACAACGACATGGTGCATAGCACGCTTTATTAGGCACACAACAAGACATGCAGACAAACGGCCGGCAGGCCAACTATATACACACCTGGGGACCACCCCTTGGTCACCATTGGTGGGTTTGAATCTCCCGCCATGGCTCCCATTGGTTCCCCAGTGGAGGGACTAGAATCCTAGTCCCCATTGTCTTCCCAGACTGAAGCTCGGGTATATGCCCTGACCTCCGGTGGCGGTCAGTGGACACAACAGTTTCTGTCAGAGCTCTCTCAGCCCCACCTACCTCACAGGGTATTTGTTGTGGGGAGGGGAAGAGAAAGGAGTTTGTAAGCCGCTCTGAGATTCCTAGTGAAGGACGGGGTATAAATCCAATCTCTTCTTCTTCCTCTTCTCCCTCTTCTTCCTCTTCTTCTTCTTCTTCCTGTTCTGAGACTCCTTTGGGTAGTGAAGGGCAGGGTATAAATCCAGTCTCTTCTTTTTCTTCTACCACCATCAAACAGTTGAGTGTGAACTTTGAAAATATTGGGTTTGATTCAACCAGCTTTTCCACTGGTGAAAAAGGAGGGAAGACCATCTCAAAAGGCTATGCTGAGCATTATGGGACCTGCCTGGACAAAAGGCAAGCGGGACGGGGGCTGTAGTCAGGAGGGGGATGAGGTGGGATTGACTGAAATAGCAGCCTGGATCCAACCTACTGTCTGTGCATTGCATTAAACCATTCTCAAGCCCACTGATTTTTTTTCTCCCCCTTTGAACAACTGGTCTCATGTCATATTACAAAGTGCTTTTGAAAGTCCCCTTGGTTTCAAAAGCAGTTTGCCATTCAACCAGGGAAGCTGTTGTTTAAATAAAGCAAGCTAACAGCCCCCTTGGGCACAATGAGCTCATTCCTTGGTTCTTTGGCTCCTAGCCATGAAGTGTTTATTTCCCATTTATATTTCTGATACAGCTGTAACTATCTGGATACTACTCTGATTGAATAATATACTTAAACAGGATGGGGGTGGCTTGCCAAATCTTCACTTAGTGGCTTATTTTACAAAGTAAGAATTAAAAGGCTATGTGTGATTGGGGAGCTTTGCCATCGTAATTGGGATTAAGGGAAATCATATAATGTCATCCAAGTTGAGTGCTACGCAGGATGTATCTTGCCATACCAGGAACTGTGGTTCAAGTATCTGCATTGTTCAGAAATAGCAAACCTACATTTCTCCGAGGATTAGAGCACTCTTGGAGAATCCTGCATTTGAGCAGTGGGTTGGATTCACTCCAAAAAGGCCTTCACAAAGACGAGTCATTTCGGATGTCGTGCAACAGTTGGAGGGAAAGAAATAAAACCTGAAATTTTGTTATGGAGGGGCTGAGGCGTTTTTGGCTTCCATACAAAATGGAAAATAACATGAGACGGCCATGCAAGAGCAGGGAGCCAACGTATTTTTTTGTGGAACAATGAATGGAGGCCTTTGAGCTGATGCTGATAAGAAGGCGTTAGGAGGGACAGCAGAAAAAGAACACGCTTTGGCATGGTATGAGCTGTTCGACAAAAATGTACAGACAGGAAGAGCACAGCCAGTGTTAAATTTCAGGGATTTGTTTCCCAGACATCCTTCTTGTTAATTCTTCTGATTCTGAAAATAAGCCAAAACTTCAAGTGCAACAATTAATATGGCAGTCATAGAGAAGTCAGGCGAGATTCAACATTTAAAAACTTAAAATAAAAAGTATGCTGCCATTACTAGAGTGCTGTGTTTTCAGTGTTGTTGTTCCATATGAGGGTGTACTGCTGTATTAAAAGAGGTCTAGAGCAAGCTATGGAGCTGCGGTGGCTCAAGTGGTTAAGACACTGAACTGCAGGCTGTGGAAGGTCAGTAGTTCAGCAATTCGAGACCCGAGTGTGCCGCATGATGGAGTGAGCACCCGTCTCTAGTTCCAGCTCCTGCCGACCTAGCAGTTCGAAAGCAAGAAATTGTAAGTAGATAAATAGGTACCACTTCAGTGGGAAGGTAACAGTGTTCCGTGCACCTTGGTGTTTAGTCATGCCGGCCACATGACCACGGAAACGTCTTCGGACAGCGCTGGCTCTTCGGCTTTGAAACGGAGATGAGCACCGCAACCCTAGAGTCGGACTCGACTGGCTTTCGAGCAAGGGAGCCTTTACCTTTACCTTTTTAGAACAAGCTACACCAAGCGGACCCTGCAACTGTGGCAGTACCATGGCACCTGCCCAGCTCAGCTGTAGCCCTTCAAATGCGGATGATGGGTGCAAGGTTGCCCATGAGTCCAGCTTACAGCTGTTGACACCAGGGCTGCCGAGCACCCAGTTGGAGCAGAGAATTCCCTGCCCTCAGCCCCTACATTGCCAGCCACCACTCCAAGCGACTGTGGAGGAAATTTTTTTTAAAAAACTCTTGTTGCAAGTGTGATTACATCACTTCTGGGGGAAACTCAGAAGCCATGCTGGTAGCTGTAAGAATCACCAAACCTCTGTCTAGTATATATATATATCACGTATATTGCACAAACAACATTAGAAAGGAACACATTTTCACATGAAAAATTGGTATTAGGAAACAGAAACGGTGACAAAAATAAAGAAAAATAGATTCAATTTGCATAGGGTTGCCAACTCTGGCCTGAGAAATTCCTGGGGCAGTGCCTATGTAGAGGGAACTCTGGGGAAGGCTTTCACCTACAATCTATGGTATACCATAGATTTGACCTCTGAAGCGGCCATTGTCTCCAGGCAGGTGAAGTTATCTCTGCAGTTGGAAGATCAGTTGTTATTTCAGAGAAACTCCAGGCCCCATGTGTGTTAGCCCCCAGACATCCCCTTCTGCTTAAGGTATAGTTTAGCTTCTGAAAGGAGTCAGTCCAAGCATCCTTCATTTTAACGGCACCCCAAAATCACATGTTCTGGGGACTGCCTGGTCTGCAAAATGGTTCTGGTGTCACACAAAATGGATGCCAGCAAATACAGGTCAGAGACATGTCTGGGCAGGAATTCTGGAAGGTTTGTCCGTTAATGACCCCTGTCCCCACCTTGAAACCACCGCAAATGAGTCTCCAGGAAAAGACATTGTTTCACCTTAAACTAATCATTTCCCCACCTAGCCTGACCTTCCCTGATCTGTTTACCACAATTATGAAACCACCTAACACCTTTCAGCCATCCATCCCTGGCATCTTCCCCTTCCAACCATCAAGAAACTGCGCGCTACATTCAAGATATCACTAGTTTCCCAGGTTTTTGTCTAATCTTGGGAACGCTGTTCAGTCTTTCCACAGCACATTGTTTCACCTCTAGCTAATCCCATCAGGTATTATTTTAGCGGGCAGGTAGCAATTTGCCCTATAACATGCTCTGCCCCATGCAGTTTATGTGTGTTTTGGGCACCTACTGACAACTCACCCCCAAACTTGTTTGAGTTTCCTCTGGCATCTTCCCCTTCCAACTACAAAGGGGCATCAAGAAACTACACGCTACATTCAAGATATCACTAGTTTCCCAGGTTTTTGTCTAATCTTGGGAACGCTGTTCAGTCTTTCCACAGCACATTGTTTCACCTCTAGCTAATCCCATCAGGTATTATTTTAGCGGGCAGGTAGCAATTTGCCCTATAACATGCTCTGCCCCATGCAGTTTATGTGTGTTTTGGGCACCTACTGACAACTCACCCCCAAACTTGTTTGAGTTTCCTTCCATCTTTGCTGCATGAAGCACTAATTTGTTTCACAGTCTCTTCTCCATAGACCTCTTATCTTCTGGACTGGTAACTATAATTACCCCCCAAACCCTCCTTTCATTCCCACTCCAACCTGTATTTCTAGCAGCTTGTGAGTAAGTTCTATCATGTGCATCTATTTTTGTATGTTTGCTCCATTTTATTACTTCTTTCAATAAA
>NW_015175410.1:0-938 GCF_001447785.1 Gekko japonicus
AAAAAAGCTGTGGGAGATCTGATCTCCACCCTCTGATCTAGCTTACTCTCATCTCATTAATTATGGAAATAGATTAAAAGAGTGGGTGGCCTGCAAAACTCAGAAGGGGAATCCCATCTCTCCCCTCCCCCATTGCTCAGCCTGGTGCTCCAGGCCCCACCACTCCCCTTGGAGTCTGGCTGCAATGGCTGGGCCTGCTGCCACTGGGCCCAGAGCAGCTCCCGGCATCTGCTACCACCAGGCTCCTCCGCAGCTGTCACCAGGCCTGCCGCAACTCCCAATGGCTGTTGTAGAACAATGGTAACTCCCCCCCCCCCAAATATAAGATTTCAGAGGTTTCTGCAAACCTGGGAGGGAGTCCCTCAAGTTTGCAGAAAAATCTGTTTAGTGTCAGTGTGGTCCCGATCTGCAAATTTAGATAGCCACAAATGGGGGGCAGACTTTGCTATTGGTGGTGAAAGTGCTGTCAAGTCATAGCTTACTTATGACGACCCCTTGGGGTTTTCAAGGCAAGAGATGTTCGGAGGTTTTATTTTATTTATTTATTTATTTATACTTTCAATTTGTACCCCGCTCACCCCCAAAGGGCTCTGAGCGGCTTACACGGTGCATGGTGCAGAGACCTATGCAGAAACCCTAACTATGGCCACAAAGGGTGAGCCCTTCCTGTTACCCTCCCGGCTCCGATTGTTCGTTTATCCGGCGAGTGGGCGACTTCTTCCAGTTCTCTCCGGTGCGGCTTCCGCAGCCTCCGCTGTTCTTTTGGCTCTCTGGCGACTCCTCTCGGGGGCTGTTGGTTATGGTGAAGTGATTTTCTATTTCCTGCCTCTGTGTCACTACCCTGGTATTCTCCCTCTGAGCTGGAGGACATCTGATTGTGGGTGATTCCCACCCTCCTTTCAGGGAGGCAGGACTTCCAAGAACTTCCTGTTTCCTGT
>NW_015175410.1:4359-37346 GCF_001447785.1 Gekko japonicus
GAGGTTTTATTTTATTTATTTATTTATTTATTTATTTATTTATACTCTCAATTTGTACCCCGCTCACCCCCAAAGGGCTCTGAGCGGCTTACACGGTGCATGGTGCAGAGACCTATGCAGAAACCCTAACTATGGCCACAGTACTTCTGGGGTGGGGGGAGCCCTACCTGGTACCCTCCCGGCTCCGATTATTCGTTTATCCGGCGAGTGGGCGACTTCTTCCAGTTCTCTCCGGTGCGGCTTCCGCAGCCTCCGCTGTTCTTTTGGCTCTCTGGTGACTCCTCTCAGGGGCTGTTGGTTATGGTGATTTGCTATTTCCTGCCTCTGTGTCACTACCCTGGTATTCCTTGTTGGTCTCCCTTCCAAATATTTGCCAGGGCCAACCCTGCTTAGCTTCCATGATGTGACAAAGTTTGGCTAGCCTGGCCTATCCAGGTTAGGGCAAACTTGGCTATTAGATACATAGATATTTCATAGTATGGCTTCAGCAGTCTTTCCACAAAAGGCACCATTTAGTATTAGGCAGTCCTACCATTTCATCGTACTAAATGCAAGATAGCTGCATACCTTTTTACTTAAATTCTTCTTAGAGTTTCTTTCAAGGCCTGGCTCTAACTGCTGTGCTGGTAGAATAGCTTTCTGGCACGTCAGTCATTTCATGTTGTGCCAGATCAGAGCCAGGAGAATATATAGCAGCACTGTCTCTCTCCCAGCTCCCTTGAAGCAGTCCCACCTCACAGACATAATCCAATTCCTCTCTGATGAGCTGTTGCATAAAAGAACACCCTATACTACTGACCCCCCCTTCCCTATCTTTTCCAAATTTTCTGAATACTTCATAATAGCCAGATGCAGCTCCCTGTGGTAATCCAATCGAGTTCTGGATAAGTTTGCCCTATTTTAAGAAGAGCTGCAGTTTCGCTAAGGCTGCATTGATTGCACTTGTGCTGATGTCTGTTGAACACATGACGTGTGGATGTTACCAGAATGTTGCAGGGTTCCTTCACTACAGGGTTAATTCTGCAGATTTCATGCCAACCAACCTTTTGGAGGGGTTAATAGACTTTTTCCCCCCTTCCATGGGAAGTGTAGAATTTTTCTGTTCCAGTGGAAACATTTTCCACATGTATCACTACAGGATTCACTCCAGAGAACTCCCATGGAGGAAAAAGATGTTAGGTCAGAACTAGGCCCCAATTAGCTGAGGATGGGAAGAGCTACCGCTTTGAAGAGAGCAATGAGTTTCCTATCCTAAACACTCTCTGCTGTGGGCCCCCTCCAGCTCTCCCTGGTCTCCCTTCCTCTCTTCCATGACACAACGCTCTACACCCTATGCAAGTGAAGTGCTAAATCATAGCTGGCTAGCAGAGCGGTCCTAAACAGAAATACCATCTTCTATGCATTTTGACTGTAATAGCCTTAGAAGGGTGTAGCTCTGCTTAAGGTTGCATGGCAACTGTAGAACTCATGTTACAAATGGCCCAAGCAGTAGAGTGTACCAGAAGACTCTGCTGAAGCCTGATTCAGATATAGGTGTGCATTTAAGAAGCCCCAGGCATCTAGATAATATTCCTGTATCAGATCATTAACCTCCTTGTAAGAGGTACATTTCAGCAGTGATTTTGGCCATTTTGGCTACAGCACACAAGTAAAAATCTTACTAAAGAATCTGGCCTCCAATCTATTTTTTTTATTAAAGCATAATTATTTTCATTTTTAACATAGGTGAATCTATATGAATATGATAATCCCATCCATTGATTTTACATTGATAATTAAAAGAGAGCAATTATTTGAACTCACTAATTACTTCTTACCAAAAGTAAGGGGATTTCACAAAGTAAAGGAGCCCCTTTTAAGAAGGAGCTGATAATCAGTTCAGACTGCCATGTTTTTCAAAATCGTCTTCCAAATAGCTTAGTAAGGCTTGCACTCTTGGCTAAATAATTATAACTTCAAACACTATACAAAGTTACCTGTCTTCTAAACAGATTATTAAAACTTTTGTATTATTTTTAATCAGGGGTCATTTCGTAGAAAAAGAGGTGCAGGAGCTCATTAGCATACCTATTAGCAAAACTCATTAGCATATGCCACACCTCCTGACATCACTGGAAGTGTGTCAGAAGGGGAAGCAAAAAAGGGGTGAGGCATCTTCGGGGGGGAGGCATCTTCAAAAGCCTCCCCTTCCCTTCCCCAGCTGGCCTGCCAAGGCAGGATGGGGTGGGGAAGCAAAGAGAGAAGGGGTTTAAAGTTTAAACCCCTTCTCTCTGGAGAATATATTATGGAAGTGTTTCCCTTGGCCCCGGACTTTTCCGTAGCTAGGTTCTATAATATGGACTCCCCATCAAGACATAGGGCCCCCCTCCCCCTCTAAGAGCAGCACAGACATTTAAAATATAAAAACTAAATCTAAAATACACACAAACCCCAAAATATAGAACATACATTTCAGGGGTCATCTCTATGATGTCAGCAGCTGCACTGACATTTCCTCATATTTTTCCAGCAGCAAAAAGTTTTCAGTTTCCAGTTAAGTTGTGCTGTCACATGCTCTCTTGTCTCTTACAACCCCCCCCCCCCCGCCAACAGAGCAGCATGCTCAGGTGATCAAGGTTAAATACCTAGAACTACTAGTAAGCTCCTTCTATCATAGAAGGCAGTTCTGTGGATCTCAGAGGCAGGATCTCTCCGCCTCCAGAAAATTTTTTTCCAGCTGCCTGCCACAATGACCTGACTTCTCTGGAAGCAGGAAGTGACAAGTTGGAACCAACTTGCATCATCCAAATGTCCTTTCTTTCTTTAGCACTACTATTTTTATTCATATGCAGATTTAATCATAACACCCCTAATCACGATTTAAGTGAATGCAAGTCTAGCCAGTATCACTAAACACTCAATCTTGCCCTTTAGTTTGGAGACCAGATTTCACTGAGTTTAAAGGATTCTGATCCCCAAGGAAAAAATCACCTACAGCCAGCTGGAGAATGCTTGGTTTTTCTTTCTTTGCTGTTTGATGCTTTCAAATCCTAAACGTCTCTCTCAGTAGGTTTAGCACCTTTGTTCCTGAAGCCTGCCTGTCCTAATTCAATCCTCGTTGCTGTCACAGATACTCTCTTCTTTGCTCACCAGGAAGCACAGGCTTCTCAGTTCCCTCAGTTTATGCAAAAAGAGACAATGCCTGGGTTCCCTGCCCGATGTTCTCTAGGTGTCCCACAATTGTGGGGCACCTAGAGAACATCGGGCAGGGAACCCAGACATTTATATCCCCCCCCTTCCCCTGAGCCTCTCTGCTTCTGTCCGCCTCCCCTCCCCTTCTCCAGCTAGCCCGCCACAGGCAGGGAACTCAGACATTTAAATCCCCACCCCCTTCCCCCAAGTCTCTGTGCAGAAGCGGAGAGGCTCAGGGGAAAGGCGGCAGGGGGCTCTGCATGGCTTCCCTGGCCCATCCGCCTGTGCAGGTGGGCCAGCAATGGGGTGGCGCCCTGGGCTCATCTCTGCTGGAGCGCCGCTCTGCCGCACTCCGGCAGGAAACAACCTGTTTTTAATCATAACAAAGAACACTACAGTTAGTTGGACATTTTTGCCATTTTCAGATGCTTCTCATTTCTGAACCCCAAAACATTATGAGGAATTTCACGTTACCCTTTTTAAACCGTTTTGAAGCCGTTTTTGATCTGTCGTGGAATAAACCGGTATAGGGCTGCCATTTCACACATGGCTTACCCCTTCCGGTAAAGAGCTGGATCTGAAGCGGTTTGCCATTTCAGTCTGCATCGCTTTTCCCCGCTTTCCCCCCACCATTTTTCGCCCGCACGGGCAATCTCCGGCATTTTTTTTTTAACTTTCGCTTTAGAGCGCTATAGTGCGATAACACAACACTCCAGGCATTCCAGTGGAGTTGATATAATGCTGTTGCATTATACCGCTATAGCGCTATAAAGTGAGCGTTCAAAAAAAAAGCCAAAGATTGGCCGTGCGGGTGAAAAACGGCGGGGAAAAGCGCATCGGAACTGGGAGTGGAAACTGAAGACTACTTGGAAGCGGTTGACAGGTAAAACGCTTCAGCCCCGTTTCCTAAACAGGACAGAAGTGTTTGTGTCTGAAATTACAAATATATTCCGGTAGGGAACCGGTTCTAAAACGGTTCTGTCTAAAATGACAGACCAGAAACCGTTTGGGAACCGTTCCTCTTCCGGATTATATTGTCTGTCTGAAATTCCTCTATGTCTGTTGATATTAATTAATTCTAATTTCCTAAGGGCCATGTTATTGTTACTCCTTTGTTTGATATCCCTCTCCAAGGCTGTTCTTCCTGTTTGGCATGTGCAGCTGAGAGACTAGGCCGGCCGTGTTTGTGGCCTGCAGAATCATCCTCCATGATTTTTTGGTCAAGAACCATAACAGTTCCTCTATATTCCTGGCCATGTTCATGCCAAGGGGCACAAGGCATTTATGGACAGGAGCACAGATGTGTCTCACTAGAGAAGAGGAAAAGCTGCACTGAGAGAGGGGCTTAAGAGAACTATGTAATGCATGTTGGTCTGATGGTAGTCTCCTTTAACTTTGACAAAGAGATTGGCCATTGCTATGGTATTTTTGAAAGCCATTTCGCCTAAGTCTGTTTGATGAATGCTAAATGAGTCAATGATGTTATTGCAAGAGCAACGGGAAAATTATGGCCGCAGGCCTGTCTTGACATATGTATAGAGGTGGAAAGCTGAAGAAGATGGACCTTTAAAGTACTCAGGGCTGCACACAGCCCATAAAGCAAAAACCATTGCAGAATGTTAATAAGCATCCATGTTCGTCAAAATACGAAGTTTCCCATTGGACGCCTCTCTTTTTTCATTTGCTTCTATGGTAGCTTAACCTACCTGGGCACTTCCTTTCCCTCCCTGTTTCATGTTGCCACCGCACCTATCTCTGATGCCCTCCTTGGTAATTAACAGACAGCAGGGGTGTCCCCCGCCTTCAGTCTCTGAAAACAAAGAATCGGATGCTCCCCTGCTGCAGGCAAATCTGCAGTGATCTCCACCCCACAGCCTCCCCCCGCCGCCGCCCTTGATTTCCAGCCAGCCTTCGTCAAGGGAACATCATCAAAGAAGAGGGAGCACAAATGCTTTAAAAAGTAAAAACTGGATCAGTCTTGCTGCCAGAAGCTTGTTCATCTGCCATGTGAGAAGCCACTTTGAACTTTCCCCAAGGTGCAATTTGTGTTGCCTAAGTCATTTGAGGGAGGAAAATATTATTTACCTGGGGCTGCACTGAGACCAGAATCCAATGCAGAAAGATTGTGGGAACACAAGAAACATGAGCTTCTTGTCTATTTCTCCCTGTGCAGCCAAAGTCGATTAACAGCTTCTGTTAAAAATTATGCTCAGGGCAGAGAGATTGGATAGAGAACACTTTTTCTCCCAAAATACTATAGGATAAGTCTGTTGAATATTTAATGTAAGATATATGAACGTTTTAAGAGATGTTGCTTCTGGTTAGCAGTCTTTACTAAGCTGACTGGTGTAATTAATATTTAGCTTTATTTTGGATTGTCATCTGGCCTTGCATTTACTGTTTATTAGTTCCATCGATTGATGTGTCCCAGTGGTTCATGCATCACAGGACTGTGGGGGGGGGCAGGAGGTATGGGGGGGGGAGTAGTGTAGTTCAGATAAGGTGTCTGAGATATGGTAATGTTTGGAACCCTTCTAACCTCTGGCCCATCCTTAGGAATGATGGTATTCATGTTCCTGGTTTACTCTCTTCTCCATCCTTGATGTTGTGCAATGGCAGATCGATAAGGAACAAAGCTGGTCCCTTCAAGATGTAATAAAATGGGGCGGTTTTGATCTGGCTTGCTTGACTGAGACCTGGGTGGAACCTGATAAGGTTGTTCCTCTTACTCAGCTGGCTCCTCCTGGTTTCCGGGTCCTTCATCAGCCTCGAATGAGAGGACTGGGGGAGGGGGGTGGAGTGATTATTCTAATCTGAGAGGGTTTCCCCTGTATCTCATATCTCCAGCACTGAATGTGTTCGCCTGGTGTGGGGAGCCAGGGAGAGGGTGGATATCCTGCTGGTATACTGTCTGCCTAGCTCTCCAGTGGATACTCTACTGAGGCTAGCTGAGGCAGTTTCTGAGTGGGCCTTGTGTTTCCCTCAGCTATTATTCCTGGGTGACTTCAGCGTCCATTCGGACACAGCCCTGAGTGGTGCTGTCTCGGACTTTATATTGTCCATGGCAGCACTGAGACTCTCCCAAGTTTTATGAACCCCTACACATGAAGCAGGGCCACACACTGGATCTGATATTCTGCACAGGTATAGATCTGGATGTCCAGGTTATAGAGCCAGTGCATTGGTCGGAAATGTCCTCTTAAAGGTTGGTGTAAGATTTACCATCCCCCTCAACAAGGGCAGTGAGCTAATGTTTGCTTGCCCGTGGAGACTTATGGATCCAGTTGGATTCCAGGATGCTCTGAAGGGTTTACCAGGGCCTGTCAGTGTTTCACTTGATGGTACCAACCGTTGGAATAATGGTCTTTGGTCAGCCGTCGATTTGGTTGCTCCCCAATGCCCTCTGTGCCCTCAGTCTTTTCCTGTCCTTTGTATACCGAGGAACTGAGAAATACAAAGAGGTTGCTCAGATGGCTAGAGCGATCCTGGTGATGGTCTCATGATGAAGTAGTGAGAACATGCTGTAGAGCTCAGTTGAAAGTCTATGAGGGTGGCGGCAAAACTGTAACTATTGCTTAAACTTGAGGGAATTTGTGTCCTGCTGGTGAAGGGCTGAGTCATGACCACGCTGGTAATTTAAAAAATAATAATGACATACATCTTAAAATTCCTTGTCAGAATCGTAAGAATTGGGAGGTGAGAAGGCGCTAGAGCAATGTGTTTGTAGGGTTCCTCTCTATAGGATTCTTGTCTGTATTACAGTGTTCTTTGAATTGACTTCAATCATGGATTTATCAGAGTGTTCAAATTGGCTGGCTTGTTTTGTGGTGTACTTGTTCTCTGTGTTCTAACTTCAGAATAGAGGAATGCTCAGTCCTGTTTCACATTTGTTGTGTTTCAGGGGAAAATATTCACTTCCATGGAGCCTGAACATGATATTAACGATGTCTGTATATATCCTAATTCGGGTAGGTAGAAAACAGTTTATCATTCTTGCATTTAACTGTGTGATAAATGTGCTGGTTGAAACGGAATTCATAGTTTTTCTTTCTGGGGTTAGTTGATTGTGATCCATTTTTGGGTTTATTAAGACTTTTTTTTTAAAAAAAGGAAATGAAATTAAATTGGGTGCAATATTTTGGTTGAAATTACCACATTTTGTTGTACCCAGTGTTTACCAGTACCCAGTGTTTACGTACAGTTGGATCCAGCCAGAGATATGTGCTAATCTTACCCTATACCCCTTCTTACTAAAGTACCCATCCATGTGGCTTTTGTCCAAGAAAGGTCCCATGACCCCCCAATATAGTGTTTTGGCTTTTGTCCAATATAGTGTTTTTGGAAGGTCCCATGACCCCCCAATATAGTGTTTTTGGATGGTGAAGAAGAAGAGGAGGAGGAGGTTTTTAATACCCACTTTTCTCTACCCAAAGGAGTCTCAAAGCCGCTTACAACCACCTCCCCTTCCTCTCCCCACAGCAGACACCCTGTGAGGTAGGTGGGGCTGAGAGAGCTCTGAAAGAACTGTGACTGACCCAGGGTCACCCAGCAGGCTTCATGAGGAGGGGTGCGGAATCAAACCCGGTTCTCCAGATTACAGTCCGCAGCTCTTAACCACTACACCACGCTGGCTTCCTTTTTTTCACTAGATGCTTGCAGCCAACTTCCTGTATTGAGTTTTTGAGTGCTTTCATTGATCACTAGATTATAAATCTTCCTTTCCCTTCAAAAGTTCCCATGTCCAAACTGGATATTTGATTCTTCATCCTCAAGTTTCATAATGAATTACTTGCAATGTCTGATGTTTTTTTAAAGAAAAAAGTCACATTAGACTCTGACCTATTAACAGGTAGACTGTTTCTTAAATCTGTCTGAAACCATTTTTAGGTAGTCTGTTTTGTGGTTCAGTGAGTATGGCTCTCTTCCTGAGAAAACAGATAAGAGCTACCACACCCAAGCAGCAGAAAGAGGTTAAGGACTCTAACTTTTTCCTTCTTCTCCCCCATTATATGCATCTCAACCCTGTTCCAGTGTATGTGCCTGGGAAAATATCACCTCCAGGAGGAAACTTTCCTCTTCTTTATTGTAATGTTTCAAAGTTTCAAAAAAATGCTTTATTTAATAATTACATTTCCTAAACAAAAATAGGACTGAATAAAATCATCTTTCAGCAGAAGGAGACATCTGAGATATGTGCTATTCTCTGGTTTAAAAGTACCGATTGGATGCTCTGGAACTGCCGATGGAGCATGTTAGTGAAAAGGATTTTTGTTGTGTCTTTCCATCCCACTCACAGTTTCCCCTTCTGGCTGCATCCCCCTGCGTAGCTGTTTCAAAGGACCCCCAACCCTCAGGAGTGGTTTTGCAAGGGCTGCAGCAGGAAGTGGGGAGGCAGCAAAGATCCTTTCTGTGAACTTAGCTCTGTAGAATCCAACCCAACGTAGGCTTTAAACTTTCAAGAAACGGATTTATACTATTTTTTTTGCTAAGTCAAGACCCTGTGGCACTCTTATTCTACTACCGAGGGCTCTCTGTTCCATGACTGGTGATAATTTTGTTTCATATCCATTTATTGTTTGTAATTTAAATATAAGGCAGACAACATTACCCCACCCATGTTAACTGCAGGCATCTAATTGTGAAGCTTATCAGTATGGTATAGTGGTTAGAGTGTTGCAGTAGGATTTGGAGACCTAGGTTCAAATCTCTACTCTTGCCATGGAAGCCTTCAGCCAGTCACATACTCTCAGCCTAACCTACCTTACAGTCTCTCTGGGAGGATAACATGCCGGTGGGGGGAACAATGTTGTAAACTATTTGGAGTCCTCATGGGAGAAGGAACGCAGGGTATGCATATGCAAATATGTATTTATTTAGAGTGTTTATAGCCTACCTTTCTGCCCGTATTGGCATTCAAGGTAGTTTATAACTCATTGTATAGAGTTGCAGTGATTTGGAGTTATGATAACAGTGGCTTCATTCTCAAGAAGAGCAAGTTCAGTTCACAATTTTTTAAAAATGTGTTTTGCAGCATTATCAGCTGTTTTCTGTCTCTTTAGGAATGCTGTTCACAGCCAACGAAGCGCCCAAAATGAATATCTACTACATTCCAGTAAGTAAAGAGCATCTCCCCACCCCCACCCCGCCCGGAAATGGTTTCTGCTGTCACCACACTGACATCAATCCTGTCCACTTTGTTTTTAAAGCCAGCATCTGATTATGCTACAGAAGTGATTTAGAGTGGAATTAGTGCTGCGTGACGGCAAAATGATACCATGTAGCTCAAATTATAATCTGTATAAATTCATGGGCTTTGCCTTTTCTGCTGAAAATTATACAGCAGAAAGACATAATGGATGTATTTCATTGCAATCCATTCCGTTGACGTAATGTAAATCTCCCCCTGGTTTTAAAAAAGTAGAATTAGACTGGATTTTACCCAGAGAGAAGGCTTTTTCAGTGATAGTACCTCGCCTGTTGAATGCCCTTGAGGATCTTTTGATGCCTACCTTACTGTCTTTTAGGTGCCAGGGCAAACATTCTCCACCCCTCCTCCAAGATTTTAATTGAGAGGCTTTGGGGAATTTCAGAAAGCCGATATGTTCCGTTTCAGGAACTGTTCACTAACGGTTTCCGTACTGACATTTCAGACAGAACTGTTTTAGTAACGGTTCCCTAACAGAATATATTGACCCTTTCGGACACAAATGCTCCTGTCCCGTTAGGGAAGCGTTCCTGAGCCGTTTTACCTGCAAACTGCTTCCAAGCGGTCTTCAATTTTCTATACTGTTCCTTAAGCACTACGGGGTGCTGTGTAAAATGCCCCCATATAGCGCTTCCTCCAATGACAAGGTTTTCCCGCCCTTTTTTGCCCGCGCAGGTGTCTTTTTTAAAATGTTCTTTTAAGAGCGCTATAGCACCATAACACAACACCAAAACAGCACAATAGCGACCCCATTGGAATGCCTGGACCACTGAGATACATGAGATCACTACATCTGGGGAAAACAGGGATTTCAATGGAGTACAATGCCATGGAGTCCTCCTTTCAAGCATTCGCTATATACCTGGGAACTGATATCTGTAGGCAGGAGATAAGCTGTAACTCTGCAATCCTCTATGCTGTGGAGTCCTGTGAGCAAAATTTCCACTTTGTGGGCTACTGGAATTAGAATTGTGAGCAAGGTATTTGGCTACTGCATAAATTAGTTTGCTCTGGAGCCATTCTTCTGAGCTAAGACAAAAACATGTGAGCTGGAGGTTAAAAAACTGTGAGCCAGCTCACACTAACTCTGCTTAGAGGGAAGACTGACTGAAAGTACAGGGGATCCCCAGGTCCCCCCTGGCAGCATGGCATCCTGAAATGCTGGCCATCAAAAGGAGGATGCTGTTTGCAAGCCAGGAATGAGCTAGTATTAAAAAAAAAAAAAGCTCTCAAACTGTGCGTTCCCAAGCTTCCACTTCCTATTTTTAAATCTCCCAATCTCATGTATCTCAATGGAGTCCAGGTATTCCAATGGGGTTGCTATTGTGCTTTTTTGGTGTTGTGTTATAGCGCTATAGTGCTCCTAAAAGAACGTTTTTTTAAAAAGACGAAGATCGCCCACGCGGGCGAAAAAGGGCAGGAAAACAAAGCAGCGCAGTCTGAAATGCCAAACCGCTTCAGAGATGGTTCCTTACCGGTAGGAAAGGTTGTGTGAAATGGCCACCCCTGTACCGGTTTACTCTAAGACGGTATAATAACGGCTTAAATAGGGTAATCTGAAATTCCCCATTATGTTTTAAGCTGTTTTTATGGCCAACTTTTAGCATGAGGATTGTTTTATAAACATCTTTTTCAAGATGTTGTTTTATGCCCTGGCTTGTTTTTATGGGCTACTGTTGATAATTTTATGCTGTCTTAATGATTTCGTGACATAGTTCTACTATGTGAGTTGCCTCAAGCAGGTCTGTGGAGAGGCAGTATATAATTTTTTTAAAAAGTGTCCAGACTCAGTAGCACTGGGAAGCTCAAAGGGGGGGGGGGATTAACTGTTAAAACATTAGAACTGGTATCAAAAATGCTTCTTAAGGCCTTGAGTGCTCCCAGTGGGATTTTCCCCATTACTTTCTCCTTGAATACCAAACTCGTATTATATGGAAAGCCCCTGAGTTTCAGAAGTGATTTGCAAGAAGGAGCAGCCTGAATAACCCAGACTAGCCAAAGCTTGTCAGAGCTCAAAAGCTAAGCAGGGTTGACTGTGGTTAGTGCTTAAATGGGAGACCACCAAGGAAGACCAGGGTTGTTACGCAGAGGAAGGTAATGGCAAACCACCTCTGCTCATCTCTTGCCTTGAAAACCCCAGCAGGGGCTGTCATAAATTGTTTGTGACTTGACAGCACATTGTTGCCGTTGTTGGTGGTTGTTTTTGTTGTTGTTGTTGTTGCCGGTTGGTGGTTGTTTTTGTTGTTGTTGTTGATCATTATGTGAGAAATATCAGTCCACAGCTCAGTTGTGTAAATGGGGCTGTGCCTTCATTCTGTGGCTAATCGAGTGCAAAACCCTATCCTAAACTAAGCATAAACTGTGGTGCCAATAAAGAAAAATGCTGCCCGGCAGCCTAATTTCAAGCCATGGTTAATATTATTTACTGGTTGGTTCACTTCAGAGGATGGAACATAAGAGCAGTCATGCAATATTTTGAAGAAAGGTTCTTCTCATCTTCAAGTATGCCACTGTAGGAAGGGGGGAAAATGAAATAAAGGGCCCATTCAGATCTTGGCTTTCACAGAGTAAGTGCAATCTTGGCATCTGTCAAACGTGAGGCTACTGTTCGTTACTAGATTATACTGATGTATTTGGGTTTCAGGTACTGTTTTTCCCTGCTCTAAACTTTGATAACACTTGATAGAATTTTAGAGCTGCCAGTCACACCTTTCCTTGGTGATTACTAAGGAGGGGGAAATGCTGTCATTCAGGGATTTCCCAGCAACCACTAGGGCTTGCCTTTATTCTGCCCTGCATCCTATTTACAGTAGTTTGGCTTCCCTGGGTTTGTTTGGGTTCTGGCTCAAAATGGAAATATTGCCATTCTCTGTCTCTTCAACCACTGTGACAGGTAGAACACAGAAATGTATGCCACTAAGCTATAGACTATTACACTCAAGTTCCGTAAACTTTTTAAAATAATGTAATAAAATAATGTTTTATTCATTTACTTATTTAATCCAACTTTCTCACTCAGGCTCACATGCTTTCAAATGTATTACTTTCAGTATTCAAAATTCTTCACAATCTCTCTGTAATTCTTGCAACACCCCTGTAAGGTACAACAGCTTTATTATTCCTGTATTGCAGATGGGAGGCTGAGAGTGGCTTGCCTAAGGCAGAAAAAAGTTTGGGTCGAGCAGCACCTTTAAGGCCAACAAAGTTTTATTAAAGGTATAAGCTTCCGAGTGTAAGCACACTTCTTCAGATACAGGGAAACAGAATTTCCTCAACCATTACATATAGGAAGGGGGGGTGTTAGTTGCCAGGAAGGGCCAATTAGAATCAAGACAAGAGACAGAAACAAAAACAAAAATTACCATTCCATACCTATAGGTAGAGGGTGAGTAGTACATTATCATACAGCATAATAAAGATGTTTAACAGACTCAAGGATCGAACAGGGATCATACGCTTCATGTATATGGTTACCATTTGTTTGAGTTTAATTCTGAGGAAAAAACAGTGAAGGAAATAAGTATGTCAGACTTGGAAATTGTGTATCCTTAATTGTGGAATGCTGAGAGTACTTACTTGAGACCTCACCGTCTGCCTCCTCTCAAGCATGGAGGTGCTTTTACAGCATCTTCCTCTTTGAAGTGGGGTGATTGGCTGGGCAGATTTATCTCCCCTGTCCCCAGACCAGAGAAATACATTCCAATTTCTACTATTCGTTATACAATCTACTATTCTAATCTGTTATTCCAAATAAGAGATAAAATAAAATGGCCCTTCTGGGGGATTGGTGACAATACAGGTGTAAGAGCTGAATGAGGTTAGTATATGTAGTTAGATAAGAAACTAATATCCTTGTTAAGTCCTGGGGATTCCATTGTTCCCCAGGACATTCCAGCTGTTTTGATTATACATTTTAGTAGATTTCCTCCCATTCCTTCATGGAGCTCCAGGCAGCATATGTCATATGCCTTTCTTCCATATTATCCTCACAACAACAACCCTGTTAGATAGGTTAGAAAAGACCATAACGGGCCTAAGATCACCCAACAAGCTTCATGGCAGAATGCATGATTTGTATCTTCTAGTCCCACACTCACCACTATGGCACGCTGGCATTCTTAAGATTTACCAGTGATTCTCTGCTTGTTATTGAATGCTGTGGGCAGTGCTTGGTAACAGAAACCATGGCTGTTTTACAGTGCAGTCCTAAGAAGAACTTTCCTGAAAGTAAGCACCACTGAGTAGACTTCAGGAGAATTATGAGTAGATCTGCTTAGACTGTTCTTCTAGTATGATGAGTTGCAGTGGTACACATTTCTTTCCTGCCCCCGGACTCCCAAGAAGTCCATTGTTACCCACAATTGAGATAAATGTCTGTTTAAAACCAGAGAACAAAGAGAAACGTAGGACGCATGGACTGCAGATTTGCCTGTCCTGCAAATCCTATGGGTAAAAATTGGCTTATTTTAAAATTGCATTGTATGTTGTTAATTAAATCCATGTAACTTATGGTGTCACTTCTGAGTCTGTGTATTGTAGTATGAATTATAGGCTACAGATTGTAGCTGGTATTTTAGGTATTGACTGCCGAGCAGTCATTTGACGACAGTGTTGTTTTGCCTCCACAAACAGGAAGTATGGGCTTCCTATCTGTTTTTAGATAAGCGCTTTCAGTCTAACAAGTAGCACAGTTGGGCTTATTCACAACAAAGGAAATCCTCTACTTCTCATCGTAACCTGTTGCCTCAAAGGAAATACACGCCTATGAGCATAGGTGCGGAAACCGTCCAGCGTGTGTCACTTGGAAATAATCTTCTGGTCATCCTGTAGAATCTTTTAACACATTTGGCTGTTCTGTTGGGATGGGTGCCTACTAGCAAGCGGATGTGAAGCATAGCTATCACTGCTAGAAGCAAGACACTGGTTTGGATCCCAGCTAGTGTTTTTTGTGGGCAACAGAAAGTCCTTGAAACTGCAGAGTGTGACTTTCTTCCCTCCCCCCTCTTGTGGCACCCTGAAATTCCCACTGAAATCCTGTACCCCCAGGAACAGGAAGGTATTTTGGGCTGGTTTGGATCCCAGCTAGTGTTTTTTTGGGCAACAGAAAGTCCTTGAAACTGCAGAGTGTGACTTTCTTCCCTCCCCCCTCTTGTGGCACCCTGAAATTCCCACTGAAATCCTGTACCCCCAGGAACAGGAAGGTATTTTGGGCTGCTGTATGAGAGAGAAGGCGGGAAGATTGCACTCTGCAGACACAAGGACTTGTACCCACAGAAACCCTCACTTGGATCCAAGCCTATATCATTGATTACCAGCTGGGGGCATGTGGGTTACAGCTGGCTTATGGACAAGTACTACAGTTTGGTTCAACACTAATCACCGGGGGGGGGGGGGGCCTGTGACAATGCTGTAGAACTTCCAGAAACAGAGGGAGAAGTCTGCTTACATCTAGAGCAGGGGTCCCCAACCTATTTGAGCCTGTGGGCACCACTGGAACTCTCACAGTGCAGTGGGTGCAGTCACAAAATGGCTGCCGCAGGAAGCAGAGCCAGCCATAAAATGGCTGCCACAGCATACCTTCAGTTACACAGCAAAGATCATTGTGATGTGATTGCAGCTGCTGCCAAAGCAAGGTTTGTCAAACTCTGCAAAGCCTATCAGAAGGCTTGCCTGGCAAAACCCCACCCGACCCCACACATTTTTAAAAAACACTTGTTGGCCTGCAGGAAAGGTGTTGGTGGGCACCATGGCACCCATGGGCAGCATGCTGGGGACCTCTGACCTAGAGGGAGGTATGGGGATTCCACACCACTTTAGATGCTGCCGGCTTTGACAGAGAAACGAGATAAAATGAGCTTTCAGCATGTCAGGTGGGGAGAGCTATTGTGGCCCCGGTCACACGGGCCGGAAAATGCGGGGGGGGGGGAGCATGGCTGTTTGCCCCGGAACAAAGTAACGCGCGGCATCCTGATCAGACATCCTGTTGAGGTCCCGTGGTTAGGCCGTTAGGTGCTGATCAGACGGCTAGTCTGCTGCGCGGCAAAGAAGCAGCACGGCGCGTTCACACCGGCAATCGCACCGCGCCGCTTCTGTGGCAAACGGGATTTTTTTTTGTCTCACCGAAGTTTGCGCATGTGCGTGATCGTTTGTACGCATCCTGTGGAGACTTAAAAAAAAAAAAACACCATCTGGTTTGCAACGGGACATGGGCGGGCGCCGGATGCCACGGGTTTCCAGCAGAAACGCGATCAGACGCCCGCCCTTGCCCCACGTTTTCCGGAAACTAGTACATCGTATGTGGTGGTTTTTTACTCCGCATCTTTGGCAACAAGCCACGGGTTAGCCACGGGTGCACTACGCTTCCCAGATGTTGCGGTGTGATCGCGCCCAGAAAATCCGCCTATCATCCGTGTCTTTAGCGTGGCAACTTCTCCGTGTGAACGGGGCCTTAATTAGGAGAAAGTGGAGGGACTATAACTAACGGGTTGGATTTGATTTTATCTGAATTGTATTGGAATTTGTAAATACTTTTAATGTTTTAGTGTTTTATAACATACACTGCCACAAGATATATTATTTTATTCTGATAGTTGTTATATTAACTCTATTCACTGTATTGTGGTCTTTGACCACAATAAACATGCTGTAAGGTGAGGAGAGCCATTTTTTAAATGCTTCCCCATGTAAAAACACCCTGTGAATAAACGTTTAGCACCACAGGGGAAGCAACTTGGCCTTTCATGTGCTGTTCTTGTATTCTGTTCATGCGGGTGGGAACTCTGACAAAATGTCAACCATCCCCTGCAGTCTAAAGCAGTGTGCACTTCATTCTACAACTTCATTGCCACCTCAGTCTGCATAGGCCTTATTCCTAAGGGATGAAGTTTCAGATAACCCAGAGCTGCCACTGGACGACAAATGGTTTCCTCCTTTTACGAAGGACAGATAACTTACTACCCTGAGACGTATCCAGTTCCAAAATACCTTCTAAATAGATATCACTTGTCCTGTTTACAGCATGATGGGAGGCTTGAGCAACAGGGGGCTTATTTTGGAATTTAATTCCATAGGCAGCTATTGTGGTATAGTAGTCAGAGTTTCAGAATAGGATCTGGGAGACCCAGGTTAGAATCCCCACTCTGCCGTGGAAGCTCAGTGGGTGACCTTGGGCCAGTGACGCACTCTTGGCCTAGCCCATCTCACAGGGTTGTTGCAAGGGTAAAAATGGAGGTGAGGAGAGCCGTATAAGCTGTTTTGGGTCCCAGCTGGGGAGAAAGACAGAGTACAAATGAAGTAAACAGAATAAATAGAGAGGGGAGCCACTGGTAAGAGAGTGTCTTTACCTTTTGAAAAAAGGTATCGTGCTTTTATCTCACAACAAAAAACATAAAAATAGAGGTAACAATAACTAATAACAATTAAGAAGTTTTAAGATATTTTGTTGTGTAGACCCACCACCTGATAATTTTTAAATTGGTAGGGTGCTGCAGAATTAACCTCCGAAGGAGAGGTTTTAGCAGCTTTCCTAAAAAAAAACCTTGCAAACTCAGGCTTAGGTAAGCTTCCCCTGGGAAGATGTTCTGCGATTGATTTAGCATGTCTGTCAAGTAGCAGCACACCATGCCATTTTGCTCTGCACATAGTGGCTGGTCCTCTAGCCAAAGCAAACTTCTGAAACTCAGCACCTGTGGGAGGTGCTGTATATGACATATACCTAACAGAACCACAGGTTCACAGTGAGCCCCTGAGGAGCTGGCTGTGTGCTGGGGACAGCAGTGTAGACGCAAACAGTGGGCATGGTTTATACCTATCTTCCCCTCCTGGACCCATGCAGCCGACTTCAAGGCAAGCCTCTAAGGCAGGGGTGTCAAACCTATGGCCTGCAGGCCAGAACCGGCCTGCCCAGGGCTCTAATCCAGCCTGTGGCTCTCTTCTTTCCCTCCTCCCCCTTCCCCTCCCCATCCTCACCCTTCCAAGCAACCACTGAGTGCAGGGAGCAGAGGGTGGGGCTGTCCGACTTTCCAGTTCCCAGCCACGTGGGTCTGCTAGAGTTGTTTATTTAAATTGGCTGGCTGAGTGGGAGGGAGCTTGGTCGCAAACACTGTTGTGCATCCAGGTGGTTTTCTTTTGTATTTATTGAGTTAGAAGCAGCAGCTACCCAGGTCTGCTAGCATTGTCTATTTGTTTATATTTGTTGGCTGAGGGGGAGGGAGCTTGGTCATAAGCACTGTTGTGCATATGGGTGGTTTTCTCTTGTGTTTATTGAGCTTGAGGCAGCAGTCACATGGGTCTGCTGGAGTTGTTTACTTAAGTTTGCTGGCTGAGGGGGAGGGGCTTGGTCACAAGCATTGCTGTGCATCCAGGTGGAGGTTTTTATCTTGTGTTTATTGAGTCTGCTAGAGTTCTGGGTTATCAATAATCCCCCTCCCTCTATTCTTGGGGGTAGTGTTTATTTAATTAGTATTATGTTTTTGCTTGAGATTTCTGGGTCATGGCTCAGTTGAAGAGCCTCTGCTTGGCATGTAGGCACCTCCAGTTAAAAGGACCAAGCTATGACTTATTATGAGAAAGACTTCAACCTGAGACCCTGGAGAGCCACTGCTGCTCTGAGTAGATGGGGGGGGGGGGGACTTGCAGTGCCCAGCCATTTCATGTTTTCCCCTGGGTCCTAGGCTCAGAGCATTGGCCATGAGAGCAGGCTGGGGAAAGTAAAGTAGCGTTCTCTGCACAAGCGGAGACACTGCCACTGCCAGGCTTCAAGGTGGTTGGTTAGCAGTGTTCCCTCTAAGCTGAGTTAGTGTGAGCTAGCTCACAGTTTTTTAGCCTCGGGCTCACAGATTTTTGTCTTAGGTCAGGAAGGATGGCTCCAGAGCAAACTAATTCATGCAGCAGCCAAATTGCTCGCTGACAACTTTAATGCCAGGAGCTCACCAAGTAGAATTTTTGCTCACAGGACTCCACAGCTTAGAGGGAGCCTTGTTGGTTAGACTGGGGAAAGCTCAGCAATGGGGGAATATTAGATTCCCCCCCTTGAGTTTTGCAGGCCCCCAATTCTATAATGGTGCTTTCACACAGACACTAAATAACACACTTTTAATACACTTTGCAACTGGATTTTACTGTGTGAAATGGCAAAATCCACTTGCAAACAGTAGCTGAAATGGACTGAAACTGCATTATTTAGCATGTGTGAAAGTGCCCTTATTTGCCAACTCCAGGTTGGGAAATACCAGGAGATTTGGGAAGGATGCAGATCCAGGGATGGCACAATTAGGGGAGTAGGCAGGACATCAGCAAGGTCTAACTCCATGCACCCCACCCTCCAAAGCAGCCATTTTCTCCAGGGGAGCTGATCTCTGTAGTCTGGAGTTCAGTTGTAATTCTGGGAGATCCCCAGGCCCCACCTGGAGGTTGGCAACCCTATTTACAGTCCAGCCCGACAAAGTCCCATTTATGTCAGGTCCAACAAAAGGAAAATACAAAGTTATGATTCGTGGGAAGAAACATGAGGCTAGTTACAATGGATGAAATGCTTTAATGCCTCAAGGAATAACAGCTCCAAACAATTTTGGACATTACTCCCTTCCATTGTATGGGCAAATTAATCACCTTCTGTATTCCTCTACCAGTATGGGAACAGTATTTTCCAGCACTATATACCTCCAGTGACCCAGTGAATATTATTCCAGAACAGCCTGAGAACATACCGTCATGGCCAGCAATAAGAAAAGAAGGAAATCATTAGGGGAATGAAGTCAGGCAGAGCACCTGGGCCAGATTTAGCTCCACTCGAATTTTTCTTGGCTAACTTCTATTGGTGTGATATATTAGCACCTATTTTTACTACCATTAACCAGACAGGTCAAATTCCCAGTATATGGCAAAAGGCAATAATTGTCCCTATTCATAAGAAAGGGGACAAAAATGATCCAAGTAACTACAGGCCCCTTAGTTTACTATCTGTATTGGGGAAAATATATGCCTCTGTTCTGCTATGCCGTTTACTCAGTCAGATTTCCCTAGAGAATATTATTGGTCCTGAACAGGCGGGCTTCATTAAAGGGCAATCAGCAATCAACCACTGGCTAAGAAATATACAGCCATTGCAAAAGGGTGCCTCTATGTGACCTTTGTAGACTTACAAGCAGCCTTTGATTCAGTACCAAGAAAATGCCTATGGGAAAAAATTACGGAAGACCTCAGTCCATCGGAGATTTCTGTGAACCTGCCCAGGTTTGCTGTAGCTCTGGAGGGCATTTGTCAAATTCTTTTCCTTTGCAGAAGGGAGTAAGACAAGGGTGTTTGCTGGCTCCCATTTTGTTTAATCTTTATATTAATGACATGGCCCTTAAATTAAATAACCAACAATTTCACTCCTCTGTATTGACACAAACTTCCATCCCCATCTTATTATATGCTGATGATACTGTGTTACTCTCTAGAACCCCCGTGGGTCTATTCTGTAGTTTTTTGCAGAGTATTGTGACTCTGAGGGCCTGATTAGAAATTATAGTAAGTCCAAAGTGATACAGTTTTTTAGGTCCTCACGTCAGCAGAGACATCTTTGGTGTATAAATGGAAATCTTATTGAACAGGTTACCCGATTTAAATATCCTGAGGTTTATTTCTGATCTAATATGTCTTGGACAACTCATATTAGAAATGCATGATCTACAGCACTTATTGCTACGAAGGCAATAATCCTTTTTTATTTTAAAGGAGGACAATATATTCCAGATGCCATTACTGTATTTAACAGCAAAGTAGGATCACAATTTTTTAATGTAACACCTTTGTGGGTTGAAGCTTGTGGAGAATCGATCGACTCCCTTCTGAATTATTTTCTCTGAAAAATTACTGGTGCTCCTAACTGCATTGCTGGAGTATCATTGAGGGCAGAACTAGGGGCTCAGATCCTTCGATGCTTGGATCTGGGCTTCAATCTTTAGATTCTGGGTCAAGATTTTATTCTCCAAGGAGTCAAATGGATACTTACATCTGTTGTAATGGAGGCATGTTTGGTCCTGTTTACTAAGAAGCAACCTTGAGAGGTACATATTAAAGCTTAGGAGACCTGGCCCATAAAGAAACTGAATAGTATTGTCCTGTAAAGAAATTGGAATGAGACTTCCTAATGTTGTTCTTTGTTCCTGAGGAAGGACCAGAAGTCTGAAACACTGCATACTACCTAGGAAAAGTGTTGAATATCTACTCTGGACTTTGTTTTTTTCCTTCTATGGATCCTGTGAACGTCTGTATTTTCCAGTGATGGATTTTACATGTGCATTTCGCTTTGTTGAAGTCTCCTTTTGGATTTACTTTTGCGGGTAATTCAGCTCACAGTTGTTTCTTGTTGTCCCTTGCTATTTTTTGCTGTGTGCTGTACTGTTTGTTGTGGAGTATCATTGAGGGCAGAACTAGGGCTCAGATCCTTTGACACTTGGATCTGGGCTTCAACCTTTAGATTCTGGGTCAAGATTTTATTCCCCAAGGAATAAACTTACATCTATTGCAAGCAGACTCTTATCAAAGTCCGTGGAGCAAATTGGTTGGAAGTTGTATCCGGACTCTAGGAATCTCCCCTCATGATCTGAAAGAACAAGGGCCTTCAGCTGCTCTCTCTTCTTTGTCTTGGTGCTCTGGCTATATGGTGGCTGACCTACAAGCTGGTGATTATGGGGAATGGGAGAGAATTGGGAGGGGAGTGAATGGCTGTGGTAGGCAGAATGCTGGCCACATTTCCATTTTTCAACCTACATACCTCGAAGAGCAACACCAGGAATATTTTAATGGGAATCTCAAAAGAGGCCGACAGGAGAGAAGGAAATAAAAAAGATGACCAGCAAAAAGGAAATGAATGGGATGTGTCGATTCTGTTTTATTTAGAGTTCTAAGGAGCAATTTATTGTGTCTGCTCCTGGCAAATTGTTTAATGTATCCTCTTCCTTTAGACTTCTTGCTCAGACAATGAGCAACACATCCATGAGCCCTGAAAGCCCCAGAAGGCACTGGGAGTTTGACCTGTTGGCAGTCTAACAGTGGCTGAAACAAAAAATTCCTGGCAGATGTGAGGATTGCATGCAGAGCATAAAGCCAAATTGGCAAAGATTAATGAAAGCAGCGTTGCGTATCAGATCATACTAGAAAAGAAATGTAATAGTGTTCACTATATTTAATTTGGTCACGCACTCCCAGGAGTTTTATATGGTTGTCTAAAGGTGTTATTACCAGAAGTGTGGGGATTTGATGCACAGTCATTTGAGGATATGCAAAAAAGAAAAGAGAAACTCTTAGGGACATAATCTCATCCAAATCATCTCATTTTCAGAAACTGCAGGTGTACTCATGGTGGGAGTCTTCTGTTGAGGTGATCTGTAGGCAAGTGCCTGATGTACCTTCCCCCCTTTTGCACCTCAGAGTGGAAAGCTGGTTGTGGTCCACTGCTAAACAACTGGCAAACTTCTGCTAGACCGCCTAGTACCTGCTGGTTCTCCCTCTGAGGCAGAGGACATCTTGCTGGGTAATTCCAATCCTCAAATCAGGGAGGCAGGAACGATTTTTCAACTTCCTGTCTCTTGCCTGTGGGAGTTGCCCTCTTTGGTTCTTTTCCTGCCTCAACGGGGAGAGCAAAGTCGACCACCAGTACAGCATATGCAAGTATGCAAACCACAAAAAAAAAAATCATTGTACACATAAAGTATTAGACAACAAACTGTCCTTAAAATGAATTAATACTTTCTTTTGCAGTCCCTTTTCACAGCAGTTATTGATCACTCCCTTTTTGTCTCTGAACATAGTCACAAATAAAGCAGCTACGGATCGCCTAGGTTGCCGTCCATTTCTTCTGACTTCTTCAGGCCGCTTTCTCAATAGTGGAGCCCTAAAAGCTCTAGAAGTTAATTCTGACTTTGCAGTCTATCTTTGTCATGGGCATGGACGAGGATGAGCTGACAGAGCCTGCAGAAACCACAGCCGGCCCCTCTGAAGCAGCAGAGGAGGATAGCTGGCAAGTGCCTTTAATAGCAGTCTTCACACCTGGCCCAGATAAGAAGGAAGAACTGCAAGCTGAAAGTCCTCCTGACTCACCTCCAGGTTTGACTTGTTTAAGGGAGCAACTGCGGCAAAACTTAGCAAGTAGATGAAGAGAGGCCAGGCTACAAGGGAGACGCTCAGCCAGCCCAGAGTTCTAACAGGAGCCTGGCCGATCGTGTAGCTGGCTAATTGGTAGCAGCATTTAACTCCACACTCTGGGCAGTACTCTTTGTGGAAGCAACAAGTCAGCTTCATGCCGCTAGCATCCATTCTGGCTTGACTCTTGCACCTAGACCTTTGGACCCCCTGGCTTTGGACTTGGCTCTGTGTTCCTGGCTCCTGACCATGGCTTGGCTTTTTGGACTTTGCACGGTCTTCTTGGCTCCTGACCTTGGCCTGTTCTGGACTCCCTTTGACTGGCACCCCAGCCCGTGACAACCTTGCTTCAATTCAGCTCTCCTGCTGGGCCCTTCAAACGCCTCTGCAGCCGATGGCAATCAATCTGTGAGGCCACAGGGAGATTCGTATTACATCCACAAGCCTCACAAACAGCAAGGAGACACTCAAAAATGGGCTAATAGAGACAGGACTCTCTATAGGACCCAAACAACATGCCAGATTTTCAGCATTTGGGTAACGTTTGCAAATCTGGGCTGTTCTCCTTACCTCCTGGTTTCCTTCTCTCTTTAGAGTCCAGGAGGCTGCTGAGTACCTTCCCACTCCATAAACCATGTAAGCAACAAAGCTTCTAATGAGAGTCATCTAAGAAACTACTCAGTGCACTAAGTTGCAGCCGCAGCTGTATGCAATGCCAACAGTGGGTCTCCAGGTCTATTTGTAAGACACATGGCTCAAGACCCTCGGTATCCCTAATTTAGATTCGGCTGTTCTGGAAGAAAGTGTGGGAGGATTATCTAAGGATGATTTGTTAAAAATAGTAGGAGATCAGTGTCTACTCACACTGGACACCGTGGCGGCTATATATCAAAAACTTAATAAAATCTCAACTAAATTGGATGCTTTAAGAGATTAGATGGATGTTCTTCCAGAAAAAGAACAAAGGAAGGGAAAATCTCCATCAGTTATTTCTAAATTTCGTAAAAATCTCAATAAATAAATAAATAAATAAATCCAACTAAAAGAGTAACAGGTAACTTAATTTTGCAAAATAGCCTAGTATTGTTAATTGCCAGAAACTCCCTAAACTGAGATCGATGGGTGAACGGAAGAGAGATTGTTCAATCATTGAGTCAGCTGCTTTGTATTGAGCAGATAATGAGACTTCCAAGTATTAAGTTTGGTTGGAGAGTATTAACATTTAGACAAACTAACAGTCCCCTTATGCTGCTAAAAATGAGGAATTTTATTGATTTATTTCACATATGTCCTATAAGAGTGTTCACTGAGGAAAGGAGAAAACCATTATTGTTATGGGATGCTAACAAAATGTCCTCTACAGGGGAGCAAGCCCAATATCTGCTTAAATCCTTTAATGGGTATTTGCTTAAAAAGACAATTAATTCCTAGTCATGCTCTGATGCTTGTATGCAGAAGCCCTCAAAATTACATCAAAAGAGTCGTAAAGAACCCTAAGTGACCAATCTCCTCCAAGGGAAGAAATACCACATCCTAATGGTGAGACAGATATTCACGGATGGGAGAGCAACCCTGGATGATGTCTTAGCGTCAATAAGAGCAGAACACATCAAGGGATCAAAAAATGTGCAGGCAGTGTCATGCCTGCCCCTGCTGATGTCATGCCTGCCTTTGCTGATGCCCCTGAACAGGCTCCTGAGGACAGTACTGCAGCAGAAAGGCAAAGACTGGATCCTGTAGCTGAAAGCTATCTAAGTGGTGAGGAGGATAGAGCCTCCCAGGGAACACCTGCAAGGGATCAGTCTCTGCTGCAGCCCAGTAATTCATCATCAGACTCGCCTCCACCTGTAACCAGGCTCAGGAATGTAAGAAGACAACAGCTGAGAGAGCGAAGGCAGAATGCATGCATGCGTGCCAGAAGATCTCTTAGCCCTGATTACTGACAGGATCCTGTCCTCCCTCCTGGCTAGCTAATGAGTTGATTAGCTAGCACTGTATATATGCAAGTCTGTTGCCAGCAGTCATTTGTGCTGGCAACGTCGTTTGTTCAGGACCTGAATCCTTGCATCTCTGCTCCAGACCTTGTGGAATTCTTCTTGGCTTGATCCTCGGCTTTTGACCTTCGGCTTTGTTGACCCTGCGTTCATCTCTGACTCCTCTGGTATTGTTGTGATTTATGGACTTGAAACTTTGGTATGTCTGACCCTGCTTTTGGACTGTGATTTAAACCTGCTTGAACCTTGCTACCTGGTTTGCCCGGCTTGACCTCGGACTGTTCCTGGACTTTTGCTTGCTTGTGTCACGCCCCCTGGTCCTGCCGTGACAGACAGATTGGCTCAGCGGGGAGACCATCCAAAAAGGGAAATGGTTGCCCAAGAAAGACCTCTTTCTGCTAATCATATTCCACTTTGGTCTTCTGTTGGTGCACCTGTTTGCATCCCCATTCAACCATCAACTCCCCCGATTCATTACCCGGTTCTTCCATCCACAAGCAGAGGCAACAGATATCTTAATGTCCCAGTGGCCAACAGGTCTACTCTTCGCTTTTCCACTCATACCAATCATCCTGAAGATGATAAGAAAGACCAAGAAGCAGAAAGTGGGCGTCATAGTAGTGGCCTAGCTGTGGCCTCAATGTGGTTTTCAGCACTACAGGAGATGGCGACCTCACCCCCTCTAATGTTACCAGTTTCTCTGGATATATTACAACAGGGTCCTATCTAGCACTTTCACCCAGAGTGGCTGTGACTGACCATCTGGCTAGGATATTCCCCCAGCATGACAGACACTCTGTTAGCATCTAGAAGACAGTCAACAAACAGGATATTCAACACCTTCTGGAAAGCCTTTGCTAGGTGGTACCGGAGCAAAGCAATCTACTTCTTGAATCCACCTTTAGAGGCTCTGCTGCGGGAGAAAAGCAATCCACTTCTTGAATCCACCTTTAGAGGCTCTGCTAGCCTTTCTCCAGGATGACTAATCTTCAAGCCTTAAGGCACCAGTCCAAAGAAGACAAGTGTCCACATTGTTGTCAGTGCTACCACACTTTGAACGCAATAGCCTTTCCAATCACCCTCACATAAGGCAATTCCTCAGAGGCACCATCCTCAAGAATCCCCCTCAAATCCACAGGTTCCGCATGTGGAGGTTACACATGGTGTTAACATTGCTGATGACCCTCCCTCTTTGAACCACTCAGGGAAATACCCCTAAAATTGCTGAGGATGAAAACACTTCCAGTGATGTCAGCAAGAAGGGTCTAGGAGTTGGGCACCTTATCCATTAAAGCTGAGTTGTGTATTTTTCACAAGGACAAAGTAGTCCTGCAAACTGACCCTACATTCCAATCAAAGGTCAGCTCTACATTCCATAGATCGTGGGAGATCTGCTTGCCATCCTTTTGTCCAGATCCTAAACACCCCAAAGAAAAACCTCCTTAAGTTTCATGGTAGAAGAAAGGCATGGTATAAAATAATCTCAAGCATATTAAGACAATCTATGTGCTGTACCAGTTGTTTTGTTAATCAAATAACGAGTTTCTGGATAGCTGCCACTGTCTTTTGCTCTGTCTTGTTTGTTTCCACTATGGTTATCACCACTGATGCAATAGAAAAGGAAATGGCTATGAAGAGTTCTATTTCATAGAAATTTTGGGTCTTTTAACCTTGCCATTATTTCCTGTTTCTTTTCCTCTGGAAAGGCAGCTTTTGATGTTCAACTTGATGCACTGACAGTCTGACTTCAGTGGGTGTGACTGGGTTTGCATGGCAGTGGAAGAGAGAGATTGCCAGTGGGAAAAACATTCAGCAAGCCTGAATTTGAAATGAAATGGAAACTTACATTTTAAGATACAGCAGTGTGACCTTTTTTCCTTACACATTTGAAATAATAACTGATCTCAAGAAAGGATGTACAGATCTGTAAAACGTGTTCCTCTTAACTTGTTTAATTTCATACTCCTTTGTCAGGGAATCAGTTGTTCTGTCCTGTTTGAATCCTTCCTTTATCTGAGTGTGAATGTGCATGTGTCAAGGGCATTATGGTCACATCCCAATTAAAGTGAAGGAAGGGGACTGAAACATTGCACTTCCCAGGTAGCAGGGGCTAAAGAATTGCAGCTGTGAAAATCTACACAATGCCACAATAGTTCTACCAATTAAAGATGGGAGATGTTAACTAGTTTTTTATCACTGAGATGAAGGAAAGCGGAGAGGAGTAAAGCATCAGGGATCTGTGAATCCCTGTTACAGAATTAAGATATTATCTGTGTATAATCATGTTGTTGTTGTAATAATAATAATTACAAAATTTATATGTGCCTCTTCAAAGGACTGCTTGAGACAGCTCATGTCAACTAGTATGATCAAATCAGAAAATAGCATGAAAACAGGACACTTTTTCTCCACGTGTGCTGCCAACCCTAGCCGGGCTACTGTCACAGAAAAGATGGATTGTGGGTATGTCTTAACTTCACTCTTTCTGCAGGTGTTAGGTCCCGCTCCAAAATGGTGCTCATTCCTTGATAGTCTAACAGAAGAATTGGAGGAGAACCCAGAGACAACAGTATATGATGATTACAAATTTGTCACAAGAAAAGACCTTGAAAATTTAGGTATGTTATTAATTATTTTTTTTACCTGGCTTATAGGCCAACTTTTCAACCAAATGGTACCCCAAGGTAGTTTGCAAAGGATTCAGTAAACACAATAGGAAAGAAATACAAGCACACAGTAAAACCGGGATGAAGACCTATCAGCCAGACCATATTCTCTTCCCTAATGATGCTGCCTCTTGGCCAAGCATTGTGTAAATAGCGCCAACTACGGGTTGTCAGGCAGCCATCTTTTGGCTGTCCCACCACTTAGGGTGGACCAGTCTGGCATCAGTCAGAGCCTGGGCTTTTTCCATCATGGCTTGGGCTCTGTGGAATGGACTCCCTGAAGAAGGAAGGGGGGACCCCCCCCTTAGAGATTTTCAGAAGGCTTGCCTGTTTGTCGGGGTATTTGAGGGAGTCTGAATTGGCAGGCATCTTTGAAAGGGGGAGGGATTTGAGATTTATTATTTCATTTTTGGATTTGAACCAAAAATGTTTTTAACTGTTATTATAAGCCACCTTGAACCACGAGGAAAGGCAAAATATCAGTGTTTTAATAGTGTCTGGTGCAAATATAATTGTCCTGCTCATTATATTTTGCCTTTCTTCCCAGTGGGGACCCAAAGCAGCTTACGTCATTCTTCCATTGTACCCTCACAACAATGCTGTGAGAAAGATTAGGCTGAGAGTATGTGATTGGCCCAAGGCCACCCAGCAAGCTTACATGGCAGAGCAGGGATTTGAACCTGGGTTTCCGAGATCCTAGTGTGATACTTCAGCCACTACAGCGCACTGGCTATCAAGCTAGAATGTTAGCTAAGCTACATAGGTACACAGTGCACATTCAGAGACCAACTTCAGTAGAGGAGTTGTTTAAAAAGATGAAACAGCTTTGATTTAAGACTATCTTCATTATAATCACTTTAAATTAACATATTAAGTAATTTTATCAAGGACAGTCTTAAATCATAAACCACATTAACCAAAGCCCTGAGCAAGGAAAAAAGTTTCACCTGGTATCTAAAACTTTAAAGATGAGGCTCCAGGCATTCTATGGCTGAGATGCCGCTAGTGAAAAAGCCTGAGTCTGAAAAAAACCCACCTCACTTCAGAATATGGAGGCATGCAAAACAGTTCTGAGTTGGTGGGTAGGTTGGTACAGGCAAGTCAGTTGTCCATGTACTCTGGTCCCAGGCCATTTAGGACTTCATAGGTAAAAACCAGCACTTTGGATTATTCCCAGGAACTAATTGGCTGCCAGTGTAGCCCTTTAAAGACAGGTGTCTATAGCTTATGATAGCCAACTCGTTATGACATTTGGTAGTGTTTGAAGTTTGGGGACAGTCTTCAAGGGTAGCCCCACATAAAGTGTATTACAGTTAGTTGTGGCCAAATCTGTGGCCAGCTGTGGTCAAAGGCTGCAGGTGGTGCACCAACCAAAGTTGGTAAAAGGCACCACAAACTGTATAGGAAACCTGAGCCCCCATTTGATCAAATAGCACCTCCTAGCCATGAATCTAGGAGTATTGCAGCTACATCCAGAACAGGCTGCCTCCTTAATCTCCAATACGATCAACTTGGCCAATTATACCTCATTCCTGTCTAGACTGAGGTTTAGTTTGGCACTCTCAGTTGGCCTGTTAGCACCTCCAAACATTCATCAGGGACATCTACAAACCCACCTGATTCTACACTTAGAGGAAAAAAGACAGGTGTCAGCAGCATACTGATAGTATCTCCGTATGAATGATTGGGCAGCATACTAGCCTGTATGCAGAAGGTGCACTTTCCCCAAGGTCCTCTCAGTTGCTGCAGCTCTTTCCAGCCCCTGGAAAGGTCATTTCTGGGGTTGCTAGACCCATGCAGAGGAGCAGCCACCTGGGCCGGGGGGGGGGGGGGCGGGGTTGTGAGGAAAGAACAAGGGATTGAAATCGCCCCAGCTTCCTTCTGCAGGCAAAGTTCTGCTAAGGGGAAGGGGTAACTTCATCCCCTTGCCCCCTCCTCACCCCACCCTACCAGCCATTCCTCTGCAAGAGGGATCGTTCTGGGGGTCTGAATGAACTTCAGCTATGGAGAGGAACATGGGGAAAACTCAGTGTACCTTCCTGACATGTTCATGGTAGGATACTGCCCAATATCTTTAAAGAGATCGTTCTGTTAAGAATACATTTTTGCTTTTAGGAAAATGTGATGTTTACTCATGGTTCAAGAAAGTCCTTCATAGTCCATTTAGGTGCTGCAAATGGTAAAACTTCTACATGCTTCAGAAATGTGACAATGTACTGGTCCAATATGTAGGGTAGAGAGAGAATTATTTATCTTATACATGGACAACTGAGGTGTAGACTTTACCCCAAGGTGTTAGAAGAAGTCTGTGATGCAACCAGAAAAGGTTTTGGATGGAAAGTGATGTTCATAAGTGATGTTGAGCCATTAGACTATTTTCTATGCCTGGAAAATGATCTCCTCAGGCTGTCTCATTCATTTTACTCTTCGTACTGTTACTGCCGCATGGTCTGTCTGTGAAGACTTGCCTTTTCATCTGGAAGCATTTCGTTCTTGTTCAGAAGATGGCATAAGGAGGCAGTACTATTAAGCAATTTGGCACTGAGCTGATGTTGTTCAATGTGCCTGACCTTCACAGGCAATGAACCTAGGCGAAACTTTAATGAAAGCATTAATATGCCACAGCAGAGATGGTAATTGAGGTGGATCTCGCACAAATCTCTTCTACCAAATATTCACTATTTTGATAAGAAGCTGGCTGTGTCATCCTTAGCAGAGTTGCACCCTTCTATTTAGAAAGGTGTAATTCTGCTCAGCACGGCATTGTGGGAGGAGAACATGTAGCTCGCATCTATCCCTGCCCTTTGCTACCACCTGTTCCTTCTTCTGTATTGGCTCCTGAAAATTAACAAAACTTTGGAATCCTTCACACCTTTGCAACATGGGTATAGAGGAAATGTTGTATGCCCACTATATGTCGTAATGTATGAATAATGTGCAAACTGTATTGTGCATTGCATTCCAAATGTATGTAAAGAAACAATTGCTTGGTTTGAGACATTGTAGCCTGTAGGCTATCTACTCTCTTCCTTACACTAGTGCCAAAAAGATGATATAGAAGTAGCCTTATATTCTGTGTCCTGCCATAAGGTTTGCTGAACTATTAACATCCTGTTGTATGTGTTTTTCAGGGCTTACACATCTCATTGGATCCCAGTTACTCCGTGCATACATGCATGGCTTTTTCATGGACATAAGACTGTATCACAAGGTAAACCGGCTAATTCATTAAGACTATTTATCTGCTTTTGACAGTGAAAAAAAGAAGAAGAATGGAAATAAGAACATCTTCTGCAAGGTTTTTTTCCTTCTGCATTTTACCACCCACTGTTTGCATTCCCAGGTTAAAATGATGGTGAATCCATTTGCCTATGAGGAGTACAGGAAAGAGAAAATTAGGCAGAAGATAGAAGAAACCCGTGTACAAAGAGTGCAACTAAAGGTATCGACTGAACTTGGAAAATGTCCATTAATGATGTTAGGAAGATGTGTGTTGAGTGCTCAGTTGAAATTAGGTCCTCCATTATTTGGAAGTTAGTAAATCTATACACTCTCATAAAATAAGTTTCAAATGTTTTTGGTTTTCATAAGCATCTTTCCCCCCCTTGACTAGGTGTTAAATTAATTGAATCGAATCATAAACAATCAGGGGCATTAATAATAAACATATGTGTAGGGCTCTTTGATTATTAAAGAACTTCACATTGGTTACCTTGGTCACTCTTGTAACAGTCCTGTAAGTTAGGTCAGTCGTGGTTTGCCAAGTGGGGGAGATACGACTAAGGTTAAGAGACAGAGGCTCTGCTACTGAGTTAATTGCTGAAATAAGATTTAAATGTGGAACTTCCTGGCTGACAACTTACAATCTTCCCTTATTATCCCCTTGATAGCATAGGGCCACATGCCCATTTCACAGTTTCTACAAGATTTTGAAAGATTCTTTGTAACTGTCAACCTCAGGAAATGTTCAAACACACTCCACCAGTTTTGTTTCACAGTCACATACCAATTTGTCTGAAACGGGGTGTGTGTGTTTGAGAACTTAATGGACTAGCCCTATAAGCATATGAAGAAGCCCCCTTCTGTTCAACGCTGCCAACCTGAGATTTAAACCCTTTCTCAAGTTATGCTGGTGCCGTGGGAGCCTTTGCAGCACAGTGACTTTCCACACGACCTGGGTAACATGAGAAGCCCTGAGCTTCGTGGAGGGGTATCCATGCTTTCAACAGGGTCACCAACGCTGCTGAGACTGTGAACATTTGCAAAATTTTGAAAACATTGAGTGGCGTCACCACCAAGTGGCCGCCATGGAGGCTGGGTCTAGTTACCAGATATTGGGAGGTTCCCAGCCAAGTGTCCTGTGATGGAAATTTATTTATTTATGAACAAAATTTGTATCCTACCTTTCTGCCTTCACAAGAACCACCAGGACAGTTTAAAACAGTCTAAAACATAGATGATAAAAATCACATTTTAAACCATTAAAAACAACCCCCACAACACACATCATTAAAGCAAATTAAAAACAGAGTTAAAATACGTACAAAGACATAAAATCAGCAATTGACATTGGTGAGGAAGAGAGCGAAATAGCCGTTTCTATATGGGTGCTCCTGGAAGAAAGAAAAGTGTCGCCTCCTGAACTCTTCTGGGGCACCTACTGTTTCAAAGAGATGGAGCAAAGCCAGGAATAGTTCTTTGCTTTAGGAAAAACAAGCGGGAACCTGTGAGAATCTCAAGGGAACATTCGCTAACTAATTCTATGTTTGAGTCTATGTTCCAGTAGAGGACTTGAAGCACAGTGAATGCCTGTCACATATTATCCAGCTGCCCCTTCTGTTTCCCTCCTTAGCTTGTTGTAACTGCATCTGTGCACACTCACCTTTATCTCTCTCCTTAGTCACCGGCTCATTGCCTCCTTGTCCATTGCTGAATTGTAAGCACCTCACAGCCTGATACCTGCCTTTCATTTTACATGTAAATGCCTGTGAGGTGCATACTGATATCACTGTGGACATAATTAGAAATAATAAAATTGCATACAATACAGGAGGTCATCTTCTTCCTCTGGTACCCCATGAATCTGGTTCCCTCGACTTTGCTTACGTGTTCTGAACTTTGGAAATATGAAGATGCTGGTATTTGGAAAGTGAGCTGCTCTGCCTACACACCTCCCCCCATCCTCGGTGCCTGTCATTGGAGCGCTGCCTGATTGCCTCCCTTCCGTCATCAGTTTGCTCCTTGCCCAGCTTGCTTCTCCCATTGTCAGTGCAGTGCTTGCTTCGCTCCCCCCCGCCGCCGTTGGAGCTCTGCCGCTTTGGCCCCCACATCATCAGTTTGCCGCTTACCCCACCCCCACTGCCAGTGTAGTGCTCACTTGATTCTGGTTCCCCCCCATCATCAGTGCTCCCCCTCCTCCCTGCCAGCTTGCTGCTTACCTGCCCACTCCCCCCCTCCCTCCCAGTGAGCAGCTGAGGAAAAAGGAGGCTTCGAAGGCTGGGCAGGCTGAGCAGGGGGTAATCTCCATGGTGGGTATGCAGCTCCTCTTCCCGCCACACTGCTGTTTATCCCTTCCACGCCATCACTGTGCCAGCATTGCCTGTCCTTGCATGGGGGAGAGCTGTGGCAGGCGCACGGTCGCACTGGCTTTGCCAGCCGCGGCAGCACTGGTAGGAAGGGGCAGAAATTGAGGGCTCCTCTCCCAGCCTGGCAGTGTGACGGCTCTGGCTCTCCCTGGCTGGTGCTCTGCCCTCCCACCCTCCTCACTTCACTTGCCAGCCCGTCCCCTGCCTGAAGTGCCTCCCCACCCCCCTCCCGCGGACG
>NW_015175410.1:37368-39716 GCF_001447785.1 Gekko japonicus
TGAGGTGCCTCTCCCCCCCCCCGCTGCTCCAACGGAGAAGTGTTGTCTGCACATGCACAGATAGTGCTCCTCTGTTGTAAGGGATTTATGCTTCTCCTCCATCCCCTCCCCCCCTTTTCAGATTTTTCTGCAAACTTAGGGAGTTCCCAAAGTTTATAAAAACATCTTTCTTGTGCAAAAATGGGCCTGATCCGCAGATTTAAGGATCCACAGATCTGGCCGAGTTGGCTGTTAGAATGTAAGATACGCTTTGGGAAAGAAGGAAGTGGGCTCCAGGAAACGTATTGGCAGGCACTGTGGTGCCCCGTGAGCACCATGTTGGGAATCAGTGCTCTAGGTTGTCTTCACTGGCATCAGTGGGAGTTGCAGCATTGTCTCCAGCCCCACACCCCCCCCCAGTATGACCTGAGACTGTTCATATTACTCTTGTGCTGCAGGAAGGAGTGTGGATGTGGCTTAAACCTTTTTTCTTTTTTTAATTAACAGAAACCTCTATATTTAAAAAATGACTTGTGTTTATTGACTTTGATCTGAAAATATGTCCGAATGTGGAAAGTACCAGAGAAAGAGGACCACTTTCCTTTTGTTTTGCTCTGTGCCTTGCTAGGGACCTGAGTGTCTCATTGAACACATTTGGGAGACATCTGATTATGTTTGGTCTTTCATATTCACAAACAGAGAGATCCATTCCCCCCCCTCCTTCTTTGTCCTAGCAGCCATTGGTTCAACACCACCACCCCCTGTCTACTCCAAACAGTCTTCAGCACATCCTGTGTTCCATTTTAAGACTGCAACTTTAGGCTTGGGGCTTTGCCCGTGTGCCCTGAAAGAGCTCATATTCTTTCACCCCCTCCCCTTTCTTTAGCTGAACATCCAGGCTGCTGAAGAGTTCTCAAGAGCTTGAGAGCTTGTGCACACAGAGGTTGGTTTTTTTGGGGTGTGTGTGTTTTGGTTAGTTCTAATACAAGGCATTATACAGCTTCTGTTCTTTAGAATATGTCTGCAGACCACCATTGCTGTTTGTAACCTTTTGATTCCTTTTTTCTTTCATTAGAAACTTCCCAAGGTTAATAAAGAGCTGGCATTGAAACTTATTGAGGAAGGAGAAGAAAATCTGCAAAATGAGAGGAAAAGAAAGCAAAAGGTAGGGTTCCTGTCTCTGCACTTACTTTTATCCGTAGTAAAACTGAGCAGTGTTGGAGATTCTTAGAAGTGCTAAATGGACCAGTCCTACAGCTTGAGGGCATTACTTGGCATACGGAGAAGACCGGTGTTAGAGCAGCTAAGGTCCGAAGTTCTATTCCTGGCATCTTCCAATAAAAGGATCTTGGGTAGCAGGACTGGGAAAAAACCCTGCTTAAGACATTGAAGAGGCATTGTCTGCCAATCCATGGGAAAGGCTAACAGTTGCAGTCCTAAGCAGTGTTCCCTCTAAGCTGAGTTAGTGTGAGCTAGCTCATACTTTTTTAGCCTCCGGCTCACACATTTTTGTCTTAGCTCAGGAAGGATGGCTTCAGAGCAAACTGATTTATGCAGTAGCCAAATCGCTTGCTCACAGCTGTAATGCCAGTACCTCACAAAGTAGAATTTTTGCTCACAAGACTCCACAGCTTAAAGGGAGCACTGGTCCTAAACAGAGTTATACACTTCTAAGTCCATTTAAGTCAAGGGTATAACTCTGCTTAGGACTGAACACTGTATATGGGCTAGCAATAAATGTTCGTTGAGTATCTGGTTTTTGTTAAATCATGTCCTAGATGCCAAGCATCTTGAAAAAAAATCTCTGTTTTCCTCCCTACCCCCTGTGGTTGAATAAATTAATTAAGCTTTACCATTATGACAGTTGTTCATCTTTCCATATTAACCACAGATGGATGCCTGTGATTTCGTCAGTTACTGGCTAGTGGCTGACTGATTTATGCAGTAGCCAAATCACTTGCTCACGGCTGTAATGCCAGCACCTCACAAAGTAGAATTTTTGCTCACAAGACTCCACAGCTTAGAGGGAGCACTGGTCCTAAACAGAGTTATACACTTCTAAGTCCATTGAAGTCAAGGGTATAACTCTGTTTAGGATTGAACACTATATATGGGCTAGCAATAAATGTCCATTGAGTATCTGGGTTTTGTTAAATCATGTCCTAGATGCCAAGCATCTTGAAAAAAAATCTCTGTTTTCCTCCCTACCCCCTGTGGTTGAATAAATTAATTAAGCTTTACCATTATGACAGTTGTTCATCTTTCCATATTAACCACAGATGGATGCCTGTGATTTCGTCAGTTACTGGCTAGTGGCTGCTAAGATTCTTGCTGCTATCAGCAAACTCTGTACAAGTTCTCATTGGTTT
>NW_015175410.1:40108-41295 GCF_001447785.1 Gekko japonicus
TATTTAAGTTGGGCCTTCCGTTTTATCTCCATTTAAAAATTAAATCAATTATAAAACCAGTTTCTCATTGTTTGCCAGACAGGACCACAAAGCAGCAGTATTCTTCTGCATTATTCTGTCTGCATATTTTTAGCCCGACCGTTCCTGTCCAACAGAATTTTCCTTTCTAAGCAGCTGTACAAACAAGTTCTTGGGCCAGTTTGATTCCCAGGTGCTAGTACTTTTCCAACTGGAGCTGACAAATGACATTTTTCCTCCCCAACTCATAAAAAATGCAGCTGTCAAATGAGATTTTTTTTCTAGCTGCAGTGGACAAATGACATATTTTCCAACTAATGAAAAACCAAACATTTATCGAACCTCTCCTTATGGAGCCAACATCACGTTAATTAAAATAATTCATTTTAAAAGAAGATGATGCTTCGCTTGTTGCAGTTTACAAGGGGGCTCTTTCAGATTCCACCCACCCACACACACACAGACACACAAGTTCTGTTGCCAGCATTGCTTCACTGAGTTGTGGTTCAGACGGGTAAGTTTGATAGATTAAGGAGAGCTCAGTCCAGAGCATCTGTTTGGGATGCAGAAGATCCCAAGAGTCAATCCCCGGAATCTCCAGAAAAAGGATCAGGTAGGTGATAGGAAAACCCCCTACCCTGGAGAGCCACTGCCAATCAGAGTAGGCAGTACTAACCGTGATAGAGCAGACTCAGTATAAGGCAGCTTCACGTGTGCTCCAAATCTTCTGGCTCTGTCTGTGTAATGGGTTGCTTCTGCATCGTGCCTGCCTCCGGTGGCACCAAGGTCAGCATCCACCCAGTGACATTTAATGACACTCCTAAGGAATTTGTACAGGCTGTCGATCACATCTGCCTCTGTGTTCTGGGTAGATCTGCTTTCTGCTACTGTTTCAGCATACTGCTTCACTTTCAGATATTTAACATGAAATTCATAAAGGTATGTCTGTAGAAGATGCTTATGCATCAAATTCACGTTGTCAAATAATTTTCTTACCCTTGTCATTCTCTTGGTTACCTAATAGCCACCTTGGGTTCCTATAAGGTAGAAAGGCAGCTGATAGACGTTTTGAGTACAAAATTTAAATAACAGGTGTCCGTGCTATACTTTTTTGCATAATCTAACATGACACCCTTTCAGCTGTGCTGCATACTGCCTAAGGGAGCCAA
>NW_015175410.1:41374-48849 GCF_001447785.1 Gekko japonicus
TCAGCAGCATAGTGTTCCCACCAGAAAATGTACAGGTTGCCTATTTAAAAACTGCCCTCAGTTATAGTACTTATTCTGTCAAGAGCATGCACAGGTGGACTAGTCATACTGGGTTGACTCCAAGTCTTCCAGACGACTCTGGTCAGGCCTGATGCAGATATAAGCATGCCCTTAAGAAGCCTTAGGTGTCTGGTTAGCTCTCAGTCTGAACATCTGGACTCCCTACTTGGCCTTTTTAGGTGAGAGACCAGCCTAACCCTGTTTCTGGTCTGTAGATACATTGTCCATAGTCTTTTTAGGCAAGACTAGCAACCTGTTTTCTATATTCATAGCCATGACACACAGTTTTCATAAATGGAGGGATTTTTCAGAAGCTCTTTTCCTTTCTTCCTAAAGCACCTGTACACCCCCTGGAGGATTCTGCTCTGGAACTCCCTCCCTACAGCAACATGGGAGGCTGCAACAAGAAGGGAGAATCCCCCCCTCCCCTTCCCCGCACACTTTTGCGTGAGCAGAGCTTGAGTAATAAGCTCCACTTGCACAAAAATTAGGAGAAGGATTTGGTGGCTTCTGTGCTTTGGAGAACTGTATGTCTCAGCTGTGGCTTTCCATGGGGGGCAGGTTTGTTGGAAGAATGGAACAAACTAAAAATCACTTCTAGGATTTCAGGGTCCTATGCGTTTAAAACATTACACACTGGAAATAGTGTCCCACAAAACAGCTATCTAAACTCAGGAATTTACAAAGAAGCTAGACATGGGCTGGGCTGCTGGCAAGGGAAAGCAAATAATTGTGGTACATCTCAGGATTCTTCAGCTGACAGATCTGACTCCCAGTACTGTGTGGTCAGAAGTCCATATTGTAACCATAACTCCATAAACAAGCATACTGAAATCTGGACATCTTTTGAAGGGGCAGCTCCTCTTTCCATAACGTCTTTCAGTTGCTATTCCATCTTAATAACAGTCAAATCTTAAGCAAGGCTGGAAAAGGGATTTTGTGTTCCTGGACATCCGTTTGAAATACGTAGCCATCCAGAATTTTTCCAGCCCTTCTCCAGCAGAAGTATTTAGGTTGATGTTGTTGGTGAGTCATCCCTGGTCACATGTTTCTCCATGCAGTCTTTTAATAGGCATATGTTGTGTTTTGCTTTCAGGAGTTATACCTAATATAGCTTACAGGTAATCTGAAATTCGGTACACGGATGCAGTTCTGCATTCCGACTCTTCTGTCCAGCCAATCCCATGCTATACAGGAGCGTTGCACAGCGACCCATCATCTGGTGACGGCTGTTAAGGCAGCTTTGGTTGTTGCAATAACCAGCACTCCACAGACTGGGTTCTACACAAGGATCGTGGATTTTCCCCATCCCCCCCCCCCCCCCGGGCAGGGCGCATTTGAGGGGGTGCATAGATTGTGAGGTAGAAGTGAGGAGGAGGGGGAAGTGGATGACATCACTCTCTTCTTTCAGTGGAGCTGTCATGACGGAAGAGGCAGGAAGGATGGTTTTGTCCTCCCCCTCTCCCACTGCAGCTTGCCCATCCACATGGCTGTTAACCCCTGCGGGTATCATGACCTTGGGAATAAACTGTTCTGGGGTTGGAAACTCTTCTTGGGAAAAGCGAAAAGGTCTGTGACTAGGGTTGCCAGGTCTGGGTTGGGAAGTACCTGGAGACTTTGGGGGTGGAGCCAGGAGAGAGCGGGGTTTGGGGAGGGGAGGGGCCTCAGCGTGGTACAGTGCCATAGAGTCCACCCTCCAGAGCAGCCATTTTCTCCAGGGGAGCTGATCTCTGTCACCTGGGGGTTAGTTGTAAAAGTGGGAGATCCCCAGGCCCCGCCTGGAGGCTGGCAACCCTATCTGTGACCATCAGCACCTTGTGCTGACAGATCACCGGGTACAGCCCAGAACCTGAAGACTTATCCCCTAATACGTTTTCAAAGCTAAAGAAATGTACTGAGCGAACAAGAAAGGGGATGACTTAATGGTGAGGAGAGACAGAGGCTTTATTCAATGCTGCCTCGTATAACAAATCCTGTGGAGTAAAACCATCCGTGCGTCATGGGTTTCCGGGACTGTTGTGAGCTTTGTAATTGGCTCTCAACTTTCTCTGTTGTTTCTTTCTTAGAAAACACCAAACATTCTTACTGATGATCGCTTCAAAGTCATGTTTGAGAACCCAGATTTCCAGGTGGACGAGAGGAGTGAAGAGTTCCGGCTGCTCAATCCTCTGGTTTCTAAAATAAGTGAGAAGAGAAAGAAGAAGCTGAAGATGCTAGAGGAGCAAGAAGCCTTAAGAGAGGTAAATCAATGGCATTTTTATGATTGCCTTCAATTCTCTAATAACTCTTTCAGATGGTATGAGCACAATCTGCTCACATCCTGAGTGGAGCGCCTGTCTGCTGGAGATTCCATGAACGCTCAATAGAGCTCCATTATCTTCTTCCACCTGCCTATGTGCAGGAGTACAAATGAGTTGTTGGCAGCATGGGAGGCCTGCACAATTCTTCCTGTGTATCCTCAGCTACTCCCCACTCTCTGCCTGAAAAAGTTTCATGTGCTTGTATCACTTTCATAGCCATAGCACAGGGCACAGACCATGACAAGGCCATGAGACACACGGCACAAACAGGCCAGAGGGTTGGTGGGGGTGTGGAGGGCACTTTTCCCACTGGGCAGCAGATTGAGCCTTAGACATTTTACAAGTCTGATGAAACTGCATGTAAGGGAGGTTGGTAAGCAACTTGTCCCATTTCATTTTGGGTTGGAAAAAGAGGCGGTGCTTGCATTAGCGGGGTTATCTGATTTATTTGTTTTGTGTTGTTTGTCTTGTAGTAATTCATGAGCCAGGAACTGTTCCCCCCCGCCGCCCCCGTGCGCAGTTTATTATTTACTTGCTGAAAATTATGGCCATCTTCCATTTGCTAAACACTTTGAAAAGTTACCCAGTTGTTTAACTTTATAAAATAAGTCTACTGTATAGACTAGAATTGTCTGGAAGGGGCTTTGGGGAGGGGTGGAGACTTTTTGGAAGTCACTTCCTGTTTACTGCTTTACCATAAAGATTTTTGATGTTGGTTCCTGTTCTGAAACAGGAAATGGATTCCTGTTGCTGTCCTCCCCCTCCCCCATTTTCCTCACCATCACTCCATTGGGTGAGGGTAAGGGACAGAGATGATCACCAGGAGGTCATTGGTCATCCGCCATTACTGCCTAACTGGCAGTAATTTCCCACCATTTAGTCAAAGAGGCAGGACTTAGATTCCAGTTTCCTGCTTCTGTTTCCTGCTCCTCAGTTCATTTCCTGCCAAGGAAAGGAGTCCAAGTTTTCTGAGCAGCTCTCTCAGATAGCCCCTCTCTTGATGGTTTTTCTTGTCCCTCCCCTCTCTCCATCTATTCTTTCCATATTTTTATTTCTCTGTAAAAAATAATAAAAAAAAATCTCCACTCTTCACTGCCCGCTGCAGCCCAAAGCAATAGCTAGTTCAGTAACCTTCCCCCCATCCTCTGTACCTCTCTGTGGGCTGCATTGTGACTACAAATGCCACAGAAATCATGGATAACGCTTTATGCTTTCCACTCAAAGAAGAGCACTTTTGTGTCCAGCTCATGTTTAGCTTAATATAGTCTGTCTATTGTTGTAGGTTCTATGACTTGTACCAAAATAATGTGCAGATATATTCAGTTCTTATTTTTTCCTCTTAAGTATCTCTTAGAAATATAGTCATCTTCAAATTGTGCATCTGTAGAGAATCACGTACTCTTTGGTAAATATTTCTCCTTTAAAAAAAAAAGGTTAATGGTCCTTAAAACTGTCTATTTTTGTCTTCAGGAAGAAGAGGAAGAACAAGAAGGAAAACCAAGTGATGCAGAAAGTTCTGAGACTTCAGATGATGAAAAAGGCTGGGTTGAAGAGGTCAGGAAACAGCGCAGACTTCTCCGCCAAGAGGAAAAAGTAAAAAGGCAGGAAAGGTTGAAGGAGGATCGGCAAACTGTCTTGAAGCCTCAGTTTTTTGAGATTAAAGCTGGAGAAGAATTCAGAAGTTTCAAGGACACGGCTCAAAGGCAAAAGTTAATGAAGTATGTTGAGTATCCCTATTTGGTTCACTTGGCTGCTTGAATATTTCCTTGAATGTGACAAAGGTGCTGATTCTACGTGATGGTTGTTTAGTCAACAACTTCTGGAATTGGCTGTTTCTACAGTCAGAGTATATGAAAGATATTTATACCCTGCTTTTCTCTTCAATGTTCTCCTCTCATCCATCTTACACTCAGAGTGCCCAAACTCCTGTAACGTAGATTAGGCTGAGAGTGAGTAACTGGCCCAAGGTCACCAAGCAGCCTTCCAAGGCAGAGGGAACCCGAGTCTCCTAGATCCTTGTCCAACACTAACCACTCCAGCAGGGCTTGAGAATTGCTTTTAAACTCATCTACAAATCTGAGCAAACAGAGCAGTCAGTCAGAGTCTGTCTGCAGCAGTAGAAAAGAGTAAGGGTCCAATACCACCTTAAAGACTAACAAAATCATGAGTCACTGGTCACTTCTTCTGTCTGAAGACACGAGCAATGACTCACGAAAGCTCATACCCTGCCACAAATTTTGTTAGTCTTTAAGGTGCTACTGGGCCCTTACTCTTTTCTAGAGCACAGAGAGTTATTAAGATTTGTCATTGCTGAGACTATTTGAAATCAGTATGTTTTGAGGTTACCCATTTTTCCATCCTGTTTCGGCCTATCCCAGTTCCTGAACATGCCCTGCTTGGGAGCTTCCTAAGAGGTGTTCGGCTGACTGTTGCTGAAGACAGAATGCTGGACCTTCAGCCTGTTCCAGGAAGGCTATATTTATTTGCTAGATTTTTATTCCACCCTTCCTACAAGAAGTTCACATCAGTGTACGTTATCCTCCCCATCTCCATTTTATCCTCACAACAACCCTGTGAGGTATACTGGGCTGAGAGAGACTGGCCCAAGATTGCCCAGTAAGCCTCCATAGCAGAGCGGTGATTTGAACCTGGGTCTCCCAGACCAGCTGTATGTATGTTGTCTGACTAATCAGCCCCTGTCCGGGGTTTCAGGTAATCAGTTGGAGTGAACTGAAACCTGATACGTAGAAAGCTGCAGTGTTTCTCATTGATCATAGGCTGTTTTCTTCTGCAAAAGCATCTAAATATTCCTAGTTTGCTTATAGTGTTTTCATGTGAGGTAGAAAAAACAAACAGATCTTTCAGTCAGAGTACACGCAGCACACAGAGGAGAAACTGTTGAGAATATGCTGTGAGATCAAAGATCTGATACCTTGACCACTGTGGTACAAACTAGGGAGCATTGATATTGCTGATTGGTGCTCGTTGTATGATCGTAAATACAACACTCATAGATAGTAGATACTGCCAAAGTTATATCCTTTGGTTGCCTGGTGCAAGTCAAACCTTAATTTGCCCCATAGTACTTTTGTCATAAAGAAACCAGCCGCATAGTGCTTTTATTTGGTGAAAATAGCAATCGTGGCTGAGACTCAGAGAAGTCTGTGCACATGCGTTAACACCCTTTCATGTGCACATGTGCAAAGGGTAGCTGATTTTTTTCCTTCCAGTGGCTGCTCCTTGCACTTTACAGGGTTCCACACCGGAAGGTCCCACAACTTTCAAAAGAATTTAAAAGAATCAGATACACAATCAAGCCAAAGTGAAGTGCTTTGATTGTAATGGGAGTGTTAACTTCATTAATTCTTTCTCAGAAATGGGTAATCTCCCCCTGTCTCTCAGTGAAAGCAAAGGTGCTCTAAAGTACTTCACTTTGCCCTCTTTTTGAAAGACGTTTTCAGCAAAAGAAAACAAAAGCTTCCTACTCCACATGCAAATTGCATGGAGTGTGGTGTACCATCTGGGGCCTGCTTATCTTCTTCTTTTTGACGTTGCAGATGTAAGGGGAACTTCCTGCAGCCAACACGTCTTAACTGTCTAATGTCTCCCCAGACCATTTAATGGCTAGACAGTTTTTTACGGTGGCATTTGGAGCAAAAAGGTTTATAATAGCTCTTGCATAAAACTGGGTGTTCCTTTGTTGTATTCCTGACTCACCCTTGCTTGAAGCTGAATTTCTAAGTCATCAGTGTCTTTAGTCTTAACTCTTGAGTGATTGATGCTTGTCGCTCATTGGGGAAGTTCTAAGCCTTGATACAGCTTCTTTTGTCTTCTTCTTCTCTATTTTTTGTCACAGAATTTTGCAGTTGCAAAAAGTTAACATTGGTGCTGGCTTGAGATCAACCTAATCCATAAAATAAAATGAAAACTTCAGCCACTTCAGGTTTTTTTACTGTTTGGCTGAACTTGCCAAGACTTCAGCTTGACTGAGTTGTTAGAAGTACTGCCCATCTCCCTAATGGGGCCTAATGCGGCTACAACGTTAAGTGTGCGGACTCTAATCTGGGAGAACCGGGTTTGATTCCCCATTCCTCCACTTGGGCAAGCCATAGTTCTGACAAGAGCTGTCCTTGAAAGGGCAGTTTCAGTCAGAGCTCTCTCAGCCCCACCTACCTCACAGGGTGTCTGTTGTGGGGAGGGGAAGAGAAAGGAGTTTGTAAGCTGCTCTGAGACTCCCGAGTGAAGGGCGGGGTATAAATCCAATCTCCTCCTCCTCCGTCTTGCAACAACAACCCTGTGAGGTAGGGTAGGCTGAGAGAGGTTGATGAGCCCAAGCTCACCCATTGAGTTTTTATGACCCAGGGCGGGGCGGGGGGATTTGAACCTGGGTCATCTAGATCCTTGCTTGACTCTCTAACCACTAAATCATGCTAGCTTGAGAAGGAGTATTGAAATGTAAGTGTTTTAAAGGAAAATTCACATTATATCTAATGTGAATTTAGAGAGTCTTTCCTTAAATATGCACAAGTGGATTGTTCAAAAGCAGAAAGACTCAATTTTTTTTTCAGTAGGAAAAAAATGCTTGAGAGCCACAGATACACTGAAATTATATCTTACAACATACTTGTTCCCCAAGTAGGTCACCCATGAATGAAAATGTATTTGTTTAACTCCATCTCTTTCTTCTGGGAAAGGGAAATTTTCTGGGAATGACATTCAAAATTATGCAGGATTTGGGAACTGACTGCTTGCATAGTCCCAGCTACTTAGCTCTTAATGATGTGTGGAATTCCCTGTTGAAATTGCTTTCTGCACTTACTGCTAAGTAGGGAGGCTATAGTGGGAGACCTCCCAGCGTCCTGCTTCATTGTCCGCTTGTGCTTCAGGCACCAGCAGGAGAAGGAGGGGGGTGGAGTAAAAACTGGAAGTGACCCTGTTAGGGTTGCCAAGTTGAAATTTCTCCTTACTGGAAGACTCCTGAGCCGCTGCTGGAGCGCACGTGCACGTCACCCGAAAGTGACGTGACAACGCCGGGCACGCTGGGGGCGGGGCCACGACCATCCGAGGGAAAACCATAGAGTTTTCCCTCGGATGACCGTGGCCTCGCCCCCAGCG